>NC_044507.1:912500-932500 GCF_902362185.1 Chanos chanos
CAGTAACACCCTCAGTCAGTAACACCCTCAGTCAGTAACACGCTCAGTCAGTAACACCCTCAGTCAGTAACACGCTCAGTCAGTAACACGCTCAGTCAGTAACATGCTCAGTCAGTAACATGCTCAGTCAGTAACACCCTCAGTCAGTAACACCCTCAGTCAGTAACACCCTCGGTCAGTAATGTGCTCGGTCAGTAACACGCTCGGTCAGTAACACGCTCAGTCAGTAACACGCTCAGTCAGTAACACGCTCAGTCAGTAACATGCTCAGTCAGTAACACCCTCAGTCAGTAACACCCTCAGTCAGTAACACCCTCAGTCAGTAATGTGCTCGGTCAGTAACACCCTCGGTCAGTAACACCCTCAGTCAGTAACACCCTCAGTCAGTAACACCCTCAGTAACACCCTCAGTCAGTAACACCCTCAGTCAGTAACACCCTCAGTCAGTAACACCCTCACTCAGTAACACCCTCAGTAACACCCTCAGTCAGTAACACGCTCAGTCAGTAACACGCTCAGTCAGTAACACCCTCAGTCAGTAACACCCTCAGTCAGTAACACGCTCAGTCAGTAACACGCTCAGTAACACCCTCAGTCAGTAATGCGCTCCGTCAGTAATGCGCTCCGTCAGTAATGCGCTCCGTCAGTAATGCGCTCCGTCAGTAATGTGCTCGGTCAGTAATACAGTCATATTGGTAACATTCACACATTATCAATGGAGGAATGAACTGGAGCTAAGCTCCACCGCCCTACAGGTGAGACACAGTTTATTAATCAGTTAGTCCAATCAGAACTCAGCTTCACTCTCAGAGATGGCGACAGAGAAGAACTCAATCACATTCCCAAAACCCCCGTGCCCCTGGTCTACCTAGCACCGCGCCTTAGGGACCTGTCAGTCAATACACCAAACAGCTGACAGCCAATCAGGGATCAGAACACATGAGGCAGTGGGTGTTAGGTACAACCACTACGGTCTTCCCTTTCGTTTTGGTTTGGTTTGATTTTGTCTTGGTATTACCCTTCTTCTATTTTCGTTTTTTATATTCGTATACATTTTGTCATGTTTTAAGTTTGCTGGATTTCATCAGTTAGAGGGGGTAAGTGTGTGTTTGTGTGTGTATGCTAAATTTTCAGAAATATGTGTTTAAAGAGGACCTCTAGGTGAGCAGTGTTAGAGTGAACATGAGATGTAAGAGAGGTAGTTTTGGTTTCACTGATTCTGGCTCAGCTTACTCTGGTTCACTCTGGTTAGTCTGGTTAGTCTGGTTCACTCTGGTTCACTCTGGTTTACTCTGGTTCACTCTGGTTTTAGATGCCAGGGAATACCGAGCATCAGCAATGCAAACATGAAAGGAGCGTAGTCAGATCACTCTACTGTACCCTCAAGTGTCTGTCTTTTTCTGTGACTGCCCCCTAGTGGTAGGAGTCGGTAGAGACACTGTTTTCTTTGTGGTTTAGCTCCAAACCCTGAAATTCCTCTTGTTCTCTTGGTCTCTCTTCATCTTTTCCTATTTGTGCTTTTTTTCTTTCTTTTTTTACTATTGTTCCTTTTTTCTCTGTCATGTGTGTGTGCTCTGTCGTTTTTTTCCTTTATTGTGTTTTTTTCCCTGAACTCATTTTTATTCTGTATCATTCCTTTCCCACTCCCTTCTGTCTTCCCCTCTCCCTTTCTCCCTCCCTCCCTCTCCCTCTCTCCCTCTCTCTCTCTCTCTCTCTCTCTGTCTCTCTCCCTCTCCCTCTCTCTGTCACTCTCTCTCTCTTTCTCTCCCTCACTCTCTCTCTCTTTCTCTCTCTCTCTCCCTCTCCCTCTCTGTCTCTCTCTCCCTCAATCTCTCTCTTTCTCTCCCTCCCTCCCTCCCTCTCTCCCTCTCTCTCTCTCTTTCTCTCCCTCTCTCTCCCTCCCTCCCTCTCTCCCTCTCTCTCTTTCTCTCTCTCTCTCTCTCTCTCTCTCTCTCTCTCTCCCTCGTTCTCTCTCTCTCTCCCTCATTCTCTCTCTCTCTCCCTCATTTTCTCTCTCTCTGTCGCTCTCTCTCTCTCAGTGCGGATATTCCTCAGTCCCAGTTCTCCCACTCTCTCGTCTGACTCCCAAATAAACCTCACAAATAAACCCCGCCCCTTAGGGCCAGGGGTGGCCCCCAGAAGTACGACTCCTCCCCCTCTCCATGTGAGCCAATCAGACACAGCCATGCTGAGAAAGAGCGTCTCTTTCAGTGAGGAGCTGCTGCTGGCAGCCTCTGGTAGGACACATCCATGCCTGATCCTCTCATCCTGTTGGCTGAACCTTGGTTCTGAACCCTCAGCTTTCACAAAGAGTGGAAAAATACTCCTTTCTGTTTGGTTGTTTGCTCACCCTGGATGCTTCTGAGAGTTAGTGACTGTTGGAGGTGCTTGTCACTAATATGGTGTGTTTTATAGTTGTTTGTTATTCATACAAAGCATTCATTTCATTTCATTTTGACAGTCAGGAGAGGAAAGCATGTATTAACCCCACCCACTGAATCGTGATGTAACATCCACCCTCAGCCAGTGGGAGGAGCTTTTCAGATTATTTTGTTACTAATTTTCATTAGCATGTATTTACTGTCAGTAGAGTCAAAATGTGTGTGCCATAAGATCAGAGATTATAGGGTCTGATTTAAAAAGAGTAGATTGAGACTGGTTAGAAGGTTACACCTAATAATCATCAACTAATCATCAACTACACCTAATAATCATCAACTACAGCTAATTGACATCAGCTACACCTCAGAAACATCAACTACACTTAATATATATCAGCTACACCTCATAAACATCAACTACACCTAATAATCATCAGCTACACTTAATAAACATCAACTACACCTAATCTATATCGAATAGACCTCATAAACATCAGCTACACCTCATAAACATCAACTACTCCTAATCTATATCAGATACACCTGATAAACATCAACAACACTCAATAAGCATCAGCTGCACCTAATAAACATCAGCTGCACCTCATAAACATCAGCTACACCTAATCTATATTAACTACACAAACATCAACTACACTTAATAAACATCAGCTACACCTAATCTATATTAACTACACAAACATCAACTACACTTAATAAACATCAACTACACCGAATCTATATCAACTACACCTAATAAACATCAACTACACTTAATCTATATCAAATAGACCTCATAAACATCAGATTCACCTAATCTATATCAAATACACCTCATAAACATCAGCTATACCTCATAAACATCAACTACACCTATGTATATCAGCTACGTCTAATAAACATCACCTGCACCTAATAAACACCAGCTACACCTAATACGCAGCGGCTACACCTAATAAACATCAACTGCACATAATCTATATCAGCTACACCTAATGGACATCAACTACACCTAATGAACATCTACTACACCTAATCTATATCAGCTACACCTAATAAACATCAGCCACACCTAACCTAAATCGACTACACCTAATATATATCAACCTAATAAACACCAGCTACACCTAATAAACATCAGCTGCACCTAATCTAGATCAGCTACACCTAACAAACATCAACTACACTTAATCTATATCAACTACACTGAAGCTACATAAAAAAAAACAGCTTTTACTGTCCCAAAGAAAAAGATTTTGTCATCGCATGTGAGGCTGTGCACTGTGGGTGTTGTGTGCGTATGCTCTTGACTCGTTTGGTCTAAGAGAAACAAACTGTCCATTTTTGGCTTTGAATCAAAGCAGCGAGGATGTGATGAATATTAGCAGACAGAGCTTCACACATTTCACCGCCATGATCTCAGAGTGTTCAGCAAGAGTTAAAAAAAGTGTTAAAAGTCAATGCATTGGGCCTCATTCACCAACCATTCCTCAGAGGAAATTTCCTCTTAAAACCCATTTACGCAGTTCTCTGACATTCACCAATGCTTTCTTATTTGGGATTTGGTCTTAGGTGAGAACAGAATCTATGCACACTCAAGAGCACACGTACACACATTTGAGTGCTGACGTGTTTGTGCAAAATAATTGTTTATTGTGTTTTTTTAAATTCTACAGTTGTTTAATATTATAGGATTTAAGTTAAAAATATTACTGTCATTTATATTTTTTTAATAATTATTTTCATTATTTTACCAAGCATTATGGTCTTTTAAAATAAATAAACACTACACCAACACTTCATGCAACACTCCAGAATGTGGTGCATATTTATTCAGACTTTTCTACAACGAACAAAAAGGGCAATGTGAGAATAGAACAGTGGATGGAGACTGTGATAAGTGAGCAGTGGTTTTACATACAGTACTTATGGGTTATCCCATCTGAGACTGTGATAAGTGAGCAGTGGTTTTACATACAGTACTTATGGGTTATCCCATCTGAGACTGTGATGAGTGAGCAGTGGTTTTACATACAGTACTTATGGGTTATCCCATCTGAGACTGTGATGAGTGAGCAGTGGTTTTACATACAGTACTTATGGGTTATCCCATCTGAGACTGTGATAAGTGAGCAGTGGTTTTACATACAGTACTTATGGGTTATCCCATCTGAGACTGTGATGAGTGAGCAGTGGTTTTACATACAGTACTTACGGGTTATCCCATCTGAGACTGTGATAAGTGAGCAGTGGTTTTACATACAGTACTTACGGGTTATCCCATCTGAGACTGTGATAAGTGAGCAGTGGTTTTACATACAGTACTTACGGGTTATCCCATCTGAGACTGTGATAAGTGAGCAGTGGTTTTACATACAGTACTTATGGGTTATCCCATCTGAGACTGTGATGAGTGAGCAGTGGTTTTACATACAGTACTTATGGGTTATCCCATCTGAGACTGTGATAAGTGAGCAGTGGTTTTACATACAGTACTTATGGGTTATCCCATCTGAGACTGTGATAAGTGAGCAGTGGTTTTACATACAGTACTTATGGGTTATCCCATCTGAGACTGTGATGAGTGAGCAGTGGTTTTACATACAGTACTTATGGGTTATCCCATCTGAACCCAGACAAGCTGTAAAGCAGGTGTGTGAGAAACAGTCAGGTTTACTTTTATATATGGATAAATATTAAAACGCCTGGACAGAGCAGACAGCCATTGTACCCTTCACTACTGTCTGCTACTGTACACGCGTTACATTGAGCCATTAAAGCGGGAGCAGAAGCGATGGCTCAAGCTGCTTGTTGGTTGTTAGAAAAGACCTCAGAATTATGAGAAATAAAGTCAGAATTCCATGAAATAAAATCGGAATTATGAAAAATAAGGTCGGAATTCCGCAGAATAAAGTCGGAATTCCGCAGAATATAGTCGGAATTCCAAGAAATAAAGTTGCAATTAAGGAAACTTTCTCTTTTCTAATGTGGCTGAAACAGGCTTCCATAGATTTCTGTGTGCACATGGCCCTGCAGTCTCTTGCCCTTTTATGGGGATTGTTGGGCGTTTACCTTTGCTAATTAGGAACAACTGGCACGCGCTTTCAATTTACAAGGTCAACGGGATTCATCACTGTAAGAACAAAGATATGAACAATTCTGTGGTTTAAGAACATGTCATGTATCTGATGTGGACTTTTTCTTAGGACCTTTCTCAAGAGCAAATTCAAGAAGAAACTTAGGAAGAAATTGGCGAATGAGGCCCATTGTTTCATTTTTGATTTGATTCTAATCAGATCAAAACAAAGTGTCTTGGTCATTTAGTCCTGTTTTCATGAACTTCAAAATAAAATCTGAATTTCCGGTTGACATTTACATAGTAAACAAAAATGTTCTTTTGTCTCTTTAAGCAGACCATGAATTTTGGTTTCTAACCAAGTGTGTACATATGAGTGCACATGGTTGAGTTTTGACCACACACACACACTCACATCCACTCTCAGTACATTAGTCAGCATGATGGCCTGACACTGTGAAATAGTGTGTAAACATTAGTGTAAAAGAAGAGATTGCTGATTGTTTGTCTGTCTGTTTCTCTCTCTGTCTGTCTCAGGTATGGGCAGTGGGGGGAGTACAGGGAAGGAGGGGGGGCCTCTGAAAACCCTGCTCAGACAGCAAACCCAGTCAGCACTGGAGCAGAGGGTAATACATGTGTACACACACACACACACACACACACACACACGCACACACACACGGAATGTCAGTCATAAACTTGCTCAGGCTGTTCTCTGTCTCTCACAGTCACACTTGTGTTCTCAGGGCCTTGATCACTGATTCTCTGGTGTGCTGCACAGTCATCTTTGGGTCAGATAATTCAGATAGGCCCACACATACAACCAATCAAATGTCATCATATTAAAACTGAATGACTGAATATGGACCAGGCTGACACATAGCTCCATAATTCCATTCTCCTTTTGGCCTCTAGGGGGTGTCTTCAACCTCTGAGGTGTTTGTTAAAGTGTGGGTGTTGTGTAAAAGAAAAAGTGCTTGCTTACTCAGTTTGAATGTCCGCTTCATAGTGATTCTTCACTTTTTAAGTTTCTATTCTATCTCCTCATCATGTGTTCCCTTGCTGTGACTCTATTGGCTGGTGCGTGAAACTGCTGCCTCCAGTCTCACAAGCACTGTCAATCAGCCTCTCTCTCTGGTCTGATAGGTTGGTTCCTTAAATGCTTCCCACCTCTCATAGCCTGTCATTTTAAATCCACCCTCTTAGACCGGATGAATTCACTCTGTACCTCCCCTGCCAGCTGTGTGCTCTGTCTTGTCAGATGGATGTGGAGGCAGGTTCTGGTTCTGGTTCTGGTTCGGACAGGATGATCTGGAGTAACCTCCAGCAGGAAGTTGGGAAAAAAGTGAATGCACTCGGACTCTGGTTTGTCTGTCTGACTCCTCACAGGTCAAAATGGATCAAAAATTAAAACCCGGGAAGTGCAAGGTTTCACAGAACACATTAACTCAGTGGACAGTAACATCACGTTCACACGAGAGGACGTCACGAACAACAGCTTGGCTTTTTGGTACTGTGCCGTACAGGCTGAAGAACTCAAGAGCCTCCTCGTTGGAGTATACAGGAAATCCACTCGTACAGACCAATACTTGCTCTTCGACTCTCACCACCCACTGGAACATAAGCTAGGAGTCATCAGAACCCTGCACCACTGAGCTGAAACTGTGCCAACGAGTGTCCAGGCCTGAGAGAAGGAGCCCCAACACCTGAAGGATGCACTTAAACCTTGAGGATACCCCAACTGGACCTTTGTGAAAACAGCCACAAGATCCAGGAAGAACAACAGCACTGCGGGTAGCAACGAAAAGAAGATTAAACAACAACATCGTCATCCCATACGTGTCTGGAGTATCTGAGAAACTCAGGAGGATTTTCAACAACGACCGCATCCCTGTGGTTTTCAAACCCAGCAACACACTCAGGCAGAAACTGGTCCATCCAAAAGACCGCACACCCAAACACAAGAAAAGCAATCTAGTGTATGCAGTCCAATGCAGTGAGGAATGCACAGACTTGTACGCCAGAGAAACCAAACAGCCCTTAAACAAATGCATGGCTCAACACAGTAAGGCCAACTCCTCAGGTCAGAACTCAGTGGTGCACCTACACCTGAAGGACAAGGAGCACTCCTTTAAGGGCAACAATGTACAGAATTTAGATAGGAAGGACAGACGGTTTGAAAGAGGAGTTATAATGAACAGACAGTGTTTCAGTAACTATCTGGCGTTATAAAAAATAACACTGGGTTCTTTTAGAGATCCTTTTGCACTACACAGCAATTAAACTGAAATGATGCCACACTCTCTGTATGGTTCAAACAATAAACAATATTATTCGCAAGAATAATGGTTTTCTAGACATGACATGACATGGAAAAAAAAACGAAACTCAAAACCAGCAATCCTTCATGGGGAGTTTTTACGTGTCACACATACATGCCTCCGTAGCCCTGCACTACTTTGGACCAATGGAATATTTTTTTCTTTGACAATCAAAATGCATATTTCAAACATCACGTTTCATTTTGTTCATTCATGTTTTAATCACAATTATTCTTTCATTGTGACACCGTCACAGAGTGAAGGAGGCTAATCTACAGTAGAGAAACTGTCCTTCAACAGGTGAGGAGGTCTATGACATCACGTATCCCCCACCTACAATACTGTCCTTTCCTCCCTGCCCGGGAGACTTAACAACCATTCACACCTGGACACATGTGACTCCAACGACCCTAACCACTGTCGTTACAACAATCAGGAGAACTAACAAGGCAGGTGACACGAATGGCCTTGACAATGACCCCACAGAGGTTAAATACCTGGGACTCCCCACCTGTCAGCCAGAATTGAAGAAGCCTCTTGGATGAGAGGTGAAAGTCTTCAAGAGTCTACATCCAAGTCCAGTTGCCCTCGATTTAACCCTTCTTGGAGAATTTGCGAGAGTCTTTGTCAGATTACTAAATTAACGAATAATTGAAGATTGAATATTATCAGCACATCTCCGCTTTGTGTTTTAGGTCAGCATGTAGTTCAGGGAGACATTACTGAGATCAGCGTCATGGTGGCTGTTACTGAGATCAGTGTTATGGTGGCTGTTACTGAGATCAGCGTCATGGTGGCTGTTACTGAGATCAGTGTTACGGTGGCTGTTACTGAGATCAGTGTTATGGTGGCTGTTACTGAGATCAGTGTTATGGTGGCTGTTACTGAGATCAGTGTTATGGTGGCTGTTACTGAGATCAGCGTCATGGTGGCTGTTACTGAGATCAGTGTTATGGTGGCTGTTACTGAGATCAGTGTTACGGTGGCTGTTACTGAGATCAGCGTCATGGTGGCTGTTACTGAGATCAGTGTTATGGTGGCTGTTACTGAGATCAGTGTTATGGTGGCTGTTACTGAGATCAGCGTCATGGTGGCTGTTACTGAGATCAGTGTTACGGTGGCTGTTACTGAGATCAGTGTTATGGTGGCTGTTACTGAGATCAGCGTCATGGTGGCTGTTACTGAGATCAGTGTTACGGTGGCTGTTACTGAGATCAGTGTTACGGTGGCTGTTACTGAGATCAGTGTTATGGTGGCTGTTACTGAGATCAGCGTCATGGTGGCTGTTACTGAGATCAGTGTTATGGTGGCTGTTACTGAGATCAGTGTTATGGTGGCTGTTACTGAGATCAGTGTTACGGTGGCTGTTACTGAGATCAGTGTTACGGTGGCTGTTACTGAGATCAAGTTCAAGTTCAAGTTTATTTAGAGCCCAATATCACTGTTTACAGTCTCAAGGGGCTTTACAGGCCACAACAGTCAAATCAAAATATGACGGCACCCCCTGACTTAATCCTCATGGCGGGCAAGAAAAAACTCCCCAAAAACCCAAGAGGGAAATGGGAAAATGGGAGAAATCTTGAGGAGGACCACAGAGAGAGGAGACCCCTCCTTGGTCAGACAGGTGTGCAATAGGTGCCGACCACGTGGGCAGTTACAGCTGAAAATAAATTGGGGCATGAACAAAGGGGATGGTGATGTAGACAGGAGGCTGACGGGGGATGGAAGATGATGACACCAGGATGGATCAGTCCACAGGGCGGGAGGAGTCAGGATCACTGGTGTCTCAGGAGTAGCATGTGTGGCTCGACAGAGAGAGAGAGAGAGAGAGAGAGAGAGAGAGAGAGAGAGAGAGAGGGACATTGTTAGATGTTCATTTCCACATAATGGTTGAGGTAAATATACATCGTGTGCCGAGTGCAGGCAGGGACTCCAGCAAGACTAACTAGTACAGCATAGCTAAAAGGGAGAGCTAGAAGGTAATATGGACATGATGGCACTCTGGGACACAAGGCGGCCACCCACTCCACAGTCAACAAACCTGAGTGAACATGTTAAAGTGGGGGGGCGACAGCATCCAAACATCCCAGTTCACCAAACAATCTATGCCCGAGAACCCTCCAGATCTGCTCCTTTGCCTAGTAAAGAGCTATTAGCAAAAGGCTTGGCTAAACAGATAAGTTTTCAGCCTTGACTTAAACATAGAGACTGTGTCTGAGTCTCGAACATTAATTAATTGGGATCAGTGTTATGGTGGCTGTTACTGAGATCAGTGTTATGGTGGCTGTTACTGAGATCAGCGTCATGGTGGCTGTTACTGAGATCAGTGTTATGGTGGCTGTTACTGAGATCAGTGTTATGGTGGCTGTTACTGAGATCAGTGTTATGGTGGCTGTTACTGAGATCAGTGTTATGGTGGCTGTTACTGAGATCAGTGTTACGGTGGCTGTTACTGAGATCAGTGTTATGGTGGCTGTTACTGAGATCAGTGTTATGGTGGCTGTTACCTTAGGACAGTGCTGGCTGATCCCTCGCAGTGTTCATCTGTTAAAACTCAACACTCTCGCCATGTCAGAGCTGGGAGTCAGTGTGACTGCACAGGGGCATTGGAGCTTTTTTCCACACGGATAATTGTATTTTGGTTACTATGGCATTCCCCATAGACATTGCTGAAGAATTTAGCTGACCTCATTCAAATATAACCTTAACTATTTATAGAAAAGGATTGACCCTTGACCTCTCCTTGTGTCGTTACAGGAATTCCCATTCTTCACCCTGACTGGATTCCCGCCTGGTTTTCTGGTTCATGTGGGGGGTGTGGTCAGTGCGCGCTCAGTTAAACTGCTGGACCGCATTCACAACCCAGGTGAGAAACAACAGCGTTTTACTGCAACACAACCACACACAACCACACACAACCACACATTACCACACACAACCACACACAACCACACACAACCACACATTACCACACACAACCACACACAACCACACACAACCACACATTACCACACACAACCACACACAACCACACACAACCACACATTACCACACGGGCTCAGAACACAAACACTGAAAAAACACTGCTACACAATTAAACACCACTGTCACAGAAAACACATCAGTCCGAAACAGCACAGCAATGTCACCAACGCAACAACACGATTGTACACCATTAGCACATTCAGCACAAGCACAAAAAGAGAAAATACAGCACCTCTGGGTCACAGATACCTCAAAATATAAAACTATTACGTATCAATACAAGACTACACTGTCTTGCGCTTGATGAAACTAAAGCAATACAATCATGTGAGAACATTATCAACCATGCAACGCAAAATCATTTACACAGACATACTCACTTGTGAAAGAGAAAACCAGATTGGAAACGCACAGTTACACACTAATACTCAGCATTGATAACGTACAGGATAGATGTTTTATATAACCCACCAGTGGCTGTAGTAGTGTAAGTGTGATTAGCTCTGTGGTGATTTGTGAGGACTGTACCACTGTGTAAGTTGGGGGGAGTTCAGTAAATTTCCCTCCTCCCATAGACAGCAGTGCATGGCGTAGTCCCGTGGTGGCTTTGCTGTGTGATCTGTGGGCGGGGCTGGAATCCAGCGTACGACTTCATGAGCAGTGCTTTCTCAGGGCTGAATGAGGCTGGAATCATCTGTATTTACCACATGTAAACACTCTTTACAGCCACATCATCTCATCTCCAACTGCTCTGTCTTCCTCTTAACCATACCATCAACCTGTAACAGGACTCATCTTACCATCAACCTGTAACAGGACTCATATTACCATCAACCTGTAACAGGACTCATCTTACCATCAACCTGTAACAGGACTCATATTACCATCAACCTGTAACAGGACTCATCTTACCATCAACCTGTAACAGGACTCATCTTACCATCAACCTGTAACAGGACTCATATTACCATCAACCTGTAACAGGACTCATCTTACCATCAACCTGTAACAGGACTCATATTACAATCAACCTGTAACAGGACTCATATTACAATCAACCTGTAGTCGCAGTGCACTCGGACATTTTCACTACCCCTTCACAACCATGCCGTACGTGACCCACCCTAAAGAGACAGACCTCATACTTTACCCACCCTAAAGAGACAGACCTCATACTTTACCCACCCTAAAGAGACAGACCTCATATGTGACCCACCCTAAAGAGACAGATCTCATACGTGACTCACCCTAAAGAGACAGATCTCATACGTGACCCACCCTAAAGAGACAGACCTCATACTTTACCCACCCTAAAGAGACAGACCTCATATGTGACCCACCCTAAAGAGACAGACCTCATACGTGACTCACCCTAAAGAGACAGATCTCATATGTGACCCACCCTAAAGAGACAGGTCTCATACGTGACCCACCCTAAAGAGACAGACCTCATACTTTACCCACCCTAAAGAGACAGACCTCATACTTTACCCACCCTAAAGAGACAGATCTCATACGTGACCCACCCTAAAGAGACAGGTCTCATACGTGACCCACCCTAAAGAGACAGACCTCATACTTTACCCACCCTAAAGAGACAGACCTCATACTTTACCCACCCTAAAGAGACAGATCTCATACGTGACCCACCCTAAAGAGACAGGTCTCATACGTGACCCACCCTAAAGAGACAGACCTCATACGTGACTCACCCTAAAGAGACAGATCTCATACGTGACCCACCCTAAAGAGACAGATCTCATACGTGACCCACCCTAAAGAGACAGACCTCATATGTGACCCACCCTAAAGAGACAGACCTCATATGTGACCCACCCTAAAGAGACAGACCTCATACGTGACTCACCCTAAAGAGACAGATCTCATACGTGACCCACCCTAAAGAGACAGACCTCATATGTGACCCACCCTAAAGAGACAGACCTCATATGTGACCCACCCTAAAGAGACAGACCTCATATGTGACCCACCCTAAAGAGACAGGTCTCATATGTGACTCACCCTAAAGAGACAGATCTCATACGTGACCCACCCTAAAGAGACAGACCTCATACTTTACCCACCCTAAAGAGACAGGTCTCATATGTGACTCACCCTAAAGAGACAGATCTCATATGTGACCCACCCTAAAGAGACAGGTCTCATATGTGACCCACCCTAAAGAGACAGACCTCATATGTGACCCACCCTAAAGAGACAGACCTCATACGTGACTCACCCTAAAGAGACAGACCTCATACGTGACCCACCCTAAAGAGACAGACCTCATACGTGACCCACCCTAAAGAGACAGGTCTCATATGTGACCCACCCTAAAGAGACAGACCTCATACGTGACCCACCCTAAAGAGACAGACCTCATACGTGACCCACCCTAAAGAGACAGACCTCATACGTGACCCACCCTAAAGAGACAGACCTCATACGTGACTCACCCTAAAGAGACAGACCTCATACGTGACCCACCCTAAAGAGACAGACCTCATACTTTACCCACCCTAAAGAGACAGACCTCATACTTTACCCACCCTAAAGAGACAGACCTCATATGTGACCCACCCTAAAGAGACAGACCTCATACGTGACCCACCCTAAAGAGACAGACCTCATACTTTACCCACCCTAAAGAGACAGACCTCATATGTGACCCACCCTAAAGAGACAGACCTCATACGTGACTCACCCTAAAGAGACAGACCTCATACGTGACCCACCCTAAAGAGACAGACCTCATACTTTACCCACCCTAAAGAGACAGACCTCATATGTGACCCACCCTAAAGAGACAGACCTCATACGTGACTCACCCTAAAGAGACAGATCTCATATGTGACCCACCCTAAAGAGACAGGTCTCATACGTGACCCACCCTAAAGAGACAGACCTCATACTTTACCCAACCTAAAGAGACAGACCTCATACTTTACCCACCCTAAAGAGACAGATCTCATACGTGACCCACCCTAAAGAGACAGGTCTCATACGTGACCCACCCTAAAGAGACAGACCTCATATGTGACCCACCCTAAAGAGACAGACCTCATACGTGACTCACCCTAAAGAGACAGGTCTCATACGTGACCCACCCTAAAGAGACAGACCTCATACTTTACCCACCCTAAAGAGACAGATCTCATACGTGACCCACCCTAAAGAGACAGACCTCATACGTGACCCACCCTAAAGAGACAGACCTCATATGTGACCCACCCTAAAGAGACAGACCTCATATGTGACCCACCCTAAAGAGACAGACCTCATATGTGACTCACCCTAAAGAGACAGATCTCATACGTGACCCACCCTAAAGAGACAGACCTCATACTTTACCCACCCTAAAGAGACAGACCTCATATGTGACCCACCCTAAAGAGACAGATCTCATACGTGACCCACCCTAAAGAGACAGACCTCATACTTTACCCACCCTAAAGAGACAGATCTCATACGTGACCCACCCTAAAGAGACAGATCTCATACGTGACCCACCCTAAAGAGACAGACCTCATATGTGACCCACCCTAAAGAGACAGACCTCATATGTGACCCACCCTAAAGAGACAGACCTCATACATGACTCACCCTAAAGAGACAGATCTCATACGTGACCCACCCTAAAGAGACAGGTCTCATATGTGACCCACCCTAAAGAGACAGACCTCATATGTGACCCACCCTAAAGAGACAGGTCTCATATGTGACTCACCCTAAAGAGACAGACCTCATACGTGACCCACCCTAAAGAGACAGACCTCATACTTTACCCACCCTAAAGAGACAGACCTCATACGTGACTCACCCTAAAGAGACAGATCTCATACGTGACCCACCCTAAAGAGACAGATCTCATACGTGACCCACCCTAAAGAGACAGACCTCATATGTGACCCACCCTAAAGAGACAGACCTCATACGTGACCCACCCTAAAGAGACAGATCTCATACGTGACTCACCCTAAAGAGACAGATCTCATATTTTTCCCACCCTAAAGAGACA
The DNA here is from genome assembly GCF_902362185.1 of Chanos chanos. Lineage (NCBI taxonomy): Eukaryota > Metazoa > Chordata > Actinopteri > Gonorynchiformes > Chanidae > Chanos > Chanos chanos. Next base: position 927,282 of record NC_044507.1, read on the forward strand.
GATCTCATACGTGACCCACCCTAAAGAGACAGGTCTCATACGTGACCCACCCTAAAGAGACAGACCTCATACGTGACCCACCCTAAAGAGACAGATCTCATACTTTACCCACCCTAAAGAGACAGACCTCATATGTGACCCACCCTAAAGAGACAGGTCTCATATGTGACCCACCCTAAAGAGACAGACCTCATATGTGACCCACCCTAAAGAGACAGGTCTCATATGTGACTCACCCTAAAGAGACAGACCTCATACGTGACCCACCCTAAAGAGACAGGTCTCATATGTGACCCACCCTAAAGAGACAGACCTCATATGTGACCCACCCTAAAGAGACAGGTCTCATATGTGACTCACCCTAAAGAGACAGGTCTCATATGTGACCCACCCTAAAGAGACAGACCTCATACTTTACCCACCCTAAAGAGACAGATCTCATATGTGACTCACCCTAAAGAGACAGACCTCATACGTGACCCACCCTAAAGAGACAGACCTCATATGTGACCCACCCTAAAGAGACAGACCTCATACTTTACCCACCCTAAAGAGACAGACCTCATATGTGACCCACCCTAAAGAGACAGGTCTCATATGTGACTCACCCTAAAGAGACAGACCTCATACGTGACCCACCCTAAAGAGACAGATCTCATACTTTACCCACCCTAAAGAGACAGACCTCATATGTGACCCACCCTAAAGAGACAGGTCTCATATGTGACCCACCCTAAAGAGACAGACCTCATACGTGACCCACCCTAAAGAGACAGACCTCATATGTGACTCACCCTAAAGAGACAGACCTCATACGTGACTCACCCTAAAGAGACAGACCTCATACTTTACCCACCCTAAAGAGACAGGTCTCATATGTGACTCACCCTAAAGAGACAGACCTCATACGTGACCCACCCTAAAGAGACAGATCTCATACTTTACCCACCCTAAAGAGACAGACCTCATATGTGACCCACCCTAAAGAGACAGGTCTCATATGTGACCCACCCTAAAGAGACAGACCTCATACGTGACCCACCCTAAAGAGACAGACCTCATATGTGACCCACCCTAAAGAGACAGGTCTCATACGTGACTCACCCTAAAGAGACAGACCTCATACGTGACCCACCCTAAAGAGACAGATCTCATACTTTACCCACCCTAAAGAGACAGACCTCATATGTGACCCACCCTAAAGAGACAGGTCTCATATGTGACCCACCCTAAAGAGACAGGTCTCATATGTGACCCACCCTAAAGAGACAGATCTCATATGTGACCCACCCTAAAGAGACAGACCTCATACGTGACCCACCCTTAAGAGACTCAGTTCTGTATCACACTGACTATATCACTAAGTTCTTTGTTTTGCTGAAGGAAGTCTGATTTCACCCCACAGTCTGTGACATTACATCCACCAGGCCTGTCTCTCAGTGTGGTTGGAGGACTCATGTGGATGACTGAAGTAATGAGTTTAAAGAGATCCAGCAGTGACACTACAGATACATAAACTGCAGTTTTTCACTCGAGTGGGCGGGGCACATGTCCGGATGTGATGAGTATTAATGTTAAACATTAAATGTTTTGGATGTGTTTTGAGAAGTGAAATCCATCAAGTCCCATGACCAGTCATGAGAACAGTGCTACTGATTTAACCCCAGAAAATGACAGTTTCTTCCATCTGAACCTTTAAAATCCAGAGGTCCCAGTGAAACACTGTAGTTGGAGAAACTCTGTATTTGGTGCCTTTGTGAGAGTGGGGTGAGAGTGTGCGTGTGTTAATGTGAGTCATGTTTTGGATGAAAGTGCTGCTCATTGAGTCTTACAGTAGATGTGCTGATTAAGATCCACCAACATAGTGGTAGAGTGCTTCTGCATGCTTTTCGCTCTCTTTCTATCATTCTCTCTCTCTCTCTCTCTCTCTCTCTCCTTCTCTCTCTCTAACTCTCTCTTTATCTCTCTCTCTCTCTCTCTCTCTCTCACACACACATTCTCTGTCTTCTCCGTCACTGTCTTTCTCTGATGTTAACTCTCTTGTCTGTCTTTGCAGTTCCTGTGGAGTGGTGTTGTCCAGTGTTGTGCGGTTGTTTGTAGTATGTGTCTTTTCTTCTCTCTGTATTCTCTCTCTCTCTCTCTCCCCCTGACTGCTTTACTAATGTGGCGTTTTGATTCAGCCCTGGGTAACACCCGGTCATACAAACTGCTAGACTGGAATAGTGTCACTGCAGGTATTCTGTACACACACACACAAACACACACAAACAAACACAAACAAACACAAACACACACGCAGACACACACACACACACACACACACAGTCTATGGCAGCACAGTCAGAAACACACTCTTTGTTTATGCTCATAATTAGCAGTAAATGTTGCAGTAAATATATAAACTGATAAGAGCTACAATTCTGACCAGCTTTACAATGCCCTCACAGCAGTGACTGCTATATCACACACACACACACACACATACACACACACACACTTTTAGTCTGTCTCTCTGGTTTGTTTAGCGGTGTGTGTTGCATGAGTTGCCATGCGCTATGCAGGTGTGTGTGTGTGTGTGTGTGTGTGTGTGTGTCGGGGGAGCATGCTGTTGCAGTGTTATTGGTGGATAAGTGTTTTGCTTTGGCTGTCCCTCACTGTGACTTTTACAAAACTTTCCCCTCCCCCCAATCACATGACGCATGACATCAGTCAGAGCACCAATGAGGCGTGGCCCTCCCAAATGTGACAGTGTGACTTGGGACTGTGATGCTGTCCTGTGTGTGACCCCTGAGTGACCTTGCCTCTCTTAACGCTCCCCTCACGGTCTCTTCCTCTCTCAGCCAAAGGGAGTTTGTCTTTAACCCTGTCAGGGGGAGGGGGCATTTGACCCAGTATCCCCTAAAACTACTTTGTGACTTGGTCTGTTGTAAAGTGCTATATAAATGTGATAAAACTGAATTTAATTGAGGTATTGCTGGCTCCGCCCTGCTGTGTTTGCCCTGTAATTATGTTCCTCCAGTCCTCCAGGTGGCGTCGTGTAAGCAGATTCAGTTAGCATATTATCAATGTATATGCAATGTGTATACAAACAGAAAATTATTTTTTGAAATTGATATGCTGTATACATTAATGCTTTGTCTCTCAATATATCAGTATATCTACCTGTGTGTTCTTTCACGTATTAGTTTAGACTAAGCAGACAGGCAGAGTGAGTAAATACAAGGCATTTTTCTTTTTACAGTTTGACATTGTGCTGGTAGCACAGAGGAGACAGATAAATCCTAGAAGATAAGTGTAAAAAAAGTGTTGCTGTGAGGTGTAATCCCTCTGTGAGATTAAGAGAGTTCTGTAACTGTGAATTGTAATCCCTCTGTAGGATTAAGAGAGTTCTGTAACTGTGAATTGTAATCTCTCTGTGAGATTAAGAGAGTTCTGTAACTGTGAATTGTAATCCCTCTGTGAGATTAAGAGAGTTCTGTAACTGTGAAATGTAATCCCTCTGTAGGATTAAGAGAGTTCTGTAACTGTGAATTGTAATCTCTCTGTGAGATTAAGAGAGTTCTGTAACTGTGAATTGTAATCTCTCTGTGAGACAGAGTGAGCCCTGTAGCTGTGAGCTGTAATCCGGGGGGAAATGGTTTTGGTTGGGAGAAGGGATCCTCTCCTCTCTCGTTTTCTCTCTCTCTCACACACACACACACACACACACTCACACACACATCTCATCAGATTTCATGTGCATCTTTCCTTTTTCCCTGTCTCTCTGTCTGGGACTCATTCTCTCTATTTCTCTTCCCCTCCTCTCGGCTCTGTTTGCTATTTCAACCCATGACTAATCACTCCCCCTGCTTTTGCCTGTGTACTGAAAACAGGGCTGAGTCTGTGTTGACTATCAGCACCTGTTAATTTGCATGAATATAAATATTCAAATGAGGTGTGTCTCATCATAAGTTTGAGTGGCTGAGTTGTCAGTCAAGAGAATGGCAAAGTGATAAAGAATCATCTTCATCACCCTCATCTGTCTTCTCCCAGTCTGTGACAAAAAACACAGTGTGTGCTTGCCCACACGTGAACAAGCTGGTTCAGCTCTCGTGTGTGTGTGTGTGTGTGTAAGTGTGTAAGTGTGTGTGTGTGTGTGTATGTTTGTGTATGTTTGTGTGTGTGCGTGTGTGTGCGTGTGTGTGTGTGTGTAAGTGTGTGTGTGTGTGTGTGCGTGTGTGTGTGTGTAAGTGTGTGTGTGTGTGTGTGTGTGTGTGTGTGTGTGTAAGTGTGTGTGTGTAAGTGTGTGTGTGCGTGTGTGTGTGTGTGGCCATAACTGTGTCTGTATATCTGTGTAGTGGTGCTGAGTGAGTGCTTGTGTATGTATGCTAAGAATGGTGTCAGTTTGTGAGAAGACCAGATGTGTGTGTGCTAATGTAAAGAGAGTGTGTTTGAGTGTGCAGTGATGTGTGTGTGTGTGTGTGTGTGTTGATGGAGTGTGTGTGTGTGTGTATTAATGGAGTGTGTTTGTGTGTTGTAGATGAACCAGAGACCCGTGACGCGTGGTGGGAGGAGCTTCGGCAGGAAATGAAATCTCATGCTAAAGCTCTGGGATGCCATGCTGTGGTTGGATACAGTGAATCTACCAGCATCTGGTACTACACGCACACCCACACACACTGTATACACACACACACTCTGTACACACACACTATACACACACGCACACTATATACACACACCCCATACACACACACCCCATACACACACACACTATACACACACACTATACACGCACACCCACACACATTATATACACACACACACTCTGTACACACACACACACCATACACACACGCACACTATATACACCCACACACACTATATACACACACCCCATACACACACACCCCATACACACACACACTATACACACACACTATACACGCACACCCACACACACTGTATACACACACACACTCTGTACACACACACACACCATACACACACGCACACTATATACACCCACACACACTATATACACACACCCCATACACACACACCCCATACACACACACACTATACACACACACTATACACACACACACTATACACACACACTATACACGCACACCCACACACATTATATACACACACACACTCTTTACGTACACACTATACACACACACACACACTATACACACACACTATACACACACGCACTATACACACACACACAC
>NC_044507.1:937500-942500 GCF_902362185.1 Chanos chanos
TTATTGACCATTAATACATTTATTTAATGTTTTAGTGTGGTCCATTAATGATTTTATTAACTGTTTAACTGATCTGTCTGTACATTTACTTGTAATTATGGTCCATTAATATGTTTATTAACCCTTTAACTACGGTCCAGTAATGCATTTATGAATTGTTTAAACCGATCACTTCAAAAGGTTATTCCTTAATTATAGACTAGTGTATTTTGTCTGAAAGGATAACGTATTGTTTTTGTGTGTGTGTGTGCGCGGGGGCGGTATGTGTTTTTTTGGTGGGGGTGGGGTGGGTCTGTGTGTGTGTCTGCGTATGTATATGATGTGTATGTATGTGTGTGTGTGTTTTTCAGTCAGCCACAGGTGTATATTTGACAGCATTGCCAAATCCTGGAGGGATCCAGATCGCAGGGAAAACTCCCAGTGACATCACTTACGAACAGCACATCTCCAACATCCAGAGGAAAATCAGTGACACTATAGCGAGGAACAAAGAGCTTTATGAAATCAACCCCATGGTGAGATACACACACACACACACACACACACACAGACACACACACACACACACACCCACACAGATACACACACACACGCACACACAGACACAGACACACACACACATATACACACACACAGATATATACACACACACAGATACATACACACACACACACACACACACACACATACACACACACACACACACACACACACACACAGAATACACACATACACACACGTTAAGGTGTTTGGGATAGAGTGCTGTCTGTTCAGGATACACTCACTGTGCCACAGCAGCTCAGCCCTACGGCTGTAGACAGGACTCCAGACAGCAGTTCAGCCCTACGGCTGTAGACAGGACTCCAGACAGCGGTTCAGCCCTACGGCTGTAGACAGGACTCCAGACAGCAGTTCAGCCCTACGGCTGTAGACAGGACTCCAGACAGCAGTTCCAGCCCTACGGCTGTAGACAGGACTCCAGACAGCAGCTCAGCCCTACGGCTGTAGACAGGACTCCAGACAGCAGTTCAGCCCTACGGCTGTAGACAGGACTCCAGACAGCAGTTCCAGCCCTACGGCTATAGACAGGACTCCAGACAGCAGCTCAGCCCTACGGCTGTAGACAGGACTCCAGACAGCAGTTCAGCCCTACGGCTGTAGACAGGACTCCAGACAGCGGTTCAGCCCTACGGCTGTAGACAGGACTCCAGACAGCAGTTCAGCCCTACGGCTGTAGACAGGACTCTAGACAGCAGCTCCAGCCCTACGGCTGTAGACAGGACTCCAGACAGCAGTTCAGCCCTACGGCTGTAGACAGGACTCCAGACAGCAGCTCCAGCCCTACGGCTGTAGACAGGACTCCAGACAGCAGTTCCAGCCCTACGGCTGTAGACAGGACTCCAGACAGCAGCTCCAGCCCTACGGCTGTAGACAGGACTCCAGACAGCAGTTCAGCCCTACGGCTGTAGACAGGACTCCAGACAGCAGTTCCAGCCCTACGGCTGTAGACAGGACTCCAGACAGCAGCTCAGCCCTACGGCTGTAGACAGGACTCCAGACAGCAGTTCAGCCCTACGGCTGTAGACAGGACTCCAGACAGCAGTTCCAGCCCTACGGCTGTAGACAGGACTCCAGACAGCAGCTCAGCCCTACGGCTGTAGACAGGACTCCAGACAGCAGTTCAGCCCTACGGCTGTAGACAGGACTCCAGACAGCAGTTCCAGCCCTACGGCTATAGACAGGACTCCAGACAGCAGCTCAGCCCTACGGCTGTAGACAGGACTCCAGACAGCAGCTCAGCCCTACGGCTGTAGACAGGACTCCAGACAGCAGTTCAGCCCTACGGCTGTAGACAGGACTCCAGACAGCAGCTCCAGCCCTATGGCTGTAGACAGGACTCCAGACAGCAGCTCCAGCCCTACGGCTGTAGACAGCAGCTCCAGCCCTACGGCTGTAGACAGGACTCCAGACAGCAGTTCCAGCCCTACGGCTGTAGACAGGACTCCAGACAGCAGCTCCAGCCCTACGGCTGTAGACAGGACTCCAGACAGCAGCTCCAGCCCTACGGCTGTAGACAGGACTCCAGACAGCAGTTCCAGCCCTACGGCTGTAGACAGGACTCCAGACAGCAGTTCAGCCCTACGGCTGTAGACAGGACTCCAGACAGCAGCTCCAGCAGTGCACATGTAGCCTGAGGTGGTTATGTCTGTTACCGTTAGGATTTCTGCCTGTAAAAGCAGGTGCTAGTACGGTGCTGAACTGTCTGTTCTGACTGGCCCTTTTGTGTGTGTGTGTGTGTGTGTGTGTGTGTGTGTGTGTGTGTGTGTGTGTGTGTGTGTGTGCATTTGTTTTGCGGGTGTGTTTTAGGAGGTTATGGATGAGATGATTGGCTCCCCAATCCCTGAGCCCAGACAGAGGTCCCGTCTTTTCCGCTCTCACTCAGAGAGCTCGGACGAAGTGTCGGAGTTAGATCTGTCTCACGGGAAGAAGGACGCTTTTGTGCTGGAGGTAGGATGTATGGGTTTTGTGCTGGAGGTAGGATGTATGGGTTTTGTGCTGGAGGTAGGATGTATGGGTTTTGTGCTGGAGGTAGGATGTATGGGTTTTGTGCTGGAGGAAGGATGTATGGGTTTTGTGCTGGAGGTAGGATGTATGGGTTTTGTGCTGGAGGTAGGATGTATGGGTTTTGTGCTGGAGGTAGGATGTATGGGTTTTGTGCTGGAGGTAGGATGTATGGGTTTTGTGCTGGAGGAAGGATGTATGGGTTTTGTGCTGGAGGTAGGATGTATGGGTTTTGTGCTGGAGGTAGGATGTATGGGTTTTCTGCTGGAGGTAGGATGTATGGGTTTTGTGCTGGAGGAAGGATGTATGGGTTTTGTGCTGGAGGTAGGATGTATGGGTTTTGTGCTGGAGGTAGGATGTATGGGTCAATGGATGGGAGAACAGACAGGAGGTGTTTCAGCTTAAATGGGGTGGATGGATGGATGGATGCAGGCTTTTAAAATGAAGGACATGATGATGTGGTGATGTTTTAATAGATTGATGACACAGATGCTGTGGAGGACATTCACTCTCTCCTGACTGACGCTCCAGCTCCCCTGGTATGTACCATTATTTATACTTCCACATTATACCCTCAACTATACCCTCAACTAAACCTCTACCACTACACTATACCCTCAACTAAACCTCTACTACTAAACTATACCCTCAACTATACCTTCAACTAAACCTCTAGTACTGCACTATACCCTCAACTAAACCTCTACTATTAAACTATACCCTCAGCTAAACCTCTACTACTGCACTATACCCTCAACTATACCCTCAACTAAACCTCTACTATTAAACTATACCCTCAACTATACCCTCAACTAAACCTCTACTACTGCACTATACCCTCAGCTAAACCCTCAACTAAACCTCTACTACTGCACTATACCCTCAACTAAACCTCTGCTACTGCACTATACCCTCAACTATACCCTCAACTAAACCTCTACTACTGCACTATACCCTCAGCTAAACCCTCAACTAAACCTCTACTACTGCACTATACCCTCAACTAAACCTCTGCTACTGCACTATACCCTCAACTATACCCTCAACTAAACCTCTACTACACTATACCCTCAACTAAACCTCTACTACTAAACTATACCCTCAGTTATACCTCCATCAGTACACTATACTCTCAGTTATACCTCCATCAGTACACTATACCCTCAGTTATACCTCCATCAGTACACTATACTCTCAGTTATACCTCCATCAGTACACTATACCCTCAGTTATACCTCCATCAGTACACTATACTCTCAGTTATACCTCCATCAGTACACTATACCCTCAGTTATACCTCCATCAGTACACTATACTCTCAGTTATACCTCCATCAGTACACTATACTCTCAGTTATACCTCCATCAGTTCACTATACTCTCAGTTATACCTCCATCAGTACACTATACTCTCAGTTATACCTCCATCAGTACACTATACTCTCAGTTATACCTCCATCAGTACACTATACTCTCAGTTATACCTCCATCAGTTCACTATACTCTCAGTTATACCTCCATCAGTTCACTATACCCTCAGTTATACCTCCATCAGTACACTATACTCTCAGTTATACCTCCATCAGTACACTATACCCTCAGTTATACCTCCATCAGTACACTATACTCTCAGTTATACCTCCATCAGTACACTATACTCTCAGTTATACCTCCATCAGTACACTATACTCTCAGTTATACCTCCATCAGTTCACTATACTCTCAGTTATACCTCCATCAGTACACTATACTCTCGGTTATACCTCCATCAGTACACTATACCCTCGGTTATACCTCCATCAGTACACTACACTCTCAGTTATACCTCCATCAGTACACTATACCCTCAGTTATACCTCCATCAGTACACTATACTCTCAGTTATACCTCCATCAGTACACTATACCCTCAGTTATACCTCCATCAGTACACTATACTCTCAGTTATACCTCCATCAGTTCACTATACTCTCAGTTATACCTCCATCAGTACACTATACTCTCAGTTATACCTCCATCAGTACACTATACTCTCAGTTATACCTCCATCAGTACACTATACTCTCAGTTATACCTCCATCAGTACACTATACTCTCAGTTATACCTCCATCAGTTCACTATACTCTCAGTTATACCTCCATCAGTTCACTATACTCTCAGTAATACCTCCATCAGTACACTATACTCTACAACATTCTGCAGTCAGCCACTACTACTCCTGCGACTTAGCTGTGTTCTGCTCTCAAGCACTTGTATTCAAACATTACTGTACTCATCTGTGCAGAACTATGATTACTATGATGTTCCAGTTTTGTGTGTGCTGATTTCCCTCCTTTCCTCAGGATTCTACAGCTGTAACACTGAGATTATGCCTGGGATTAACAACTGGACATCAGGATTGCAGGTAAAATTTGCTTTTACCCTAAACATTTACTTTAA
>NC_044507.1:952500-960000 GCF_902362185.1 Chanos chanos
GGGAGAGGCGAGGGTGTCTGGGGAGATTACGGAGGAGAGGCGAGGGTGTCTGGGGAGGTGAGGGTGTCTGGGGAGATTACGGAGGAGAGGCGAGGGTGTCTGGGGAGATTACGGAGGAGAGGCGAGGGTGTCTGGGGAGATTACGGGGGAGAGGCGAGGGTGTCTGGGGAGATTACGGAGGAGAGGCGAGGGTGTCTGGGGAGATTACGGGGGAGAGGCGAGGGTGTCTGGGGAGATTACGGAGGAGAGGCGCGGGTGTCTGGGGAGATTACGGAGGAGAGGCGAGGGTGTCTGGGGAGATGAGGGTGTCTGGGGAGATTACGGGGGAGAGGCGAGGGTGTCTGGGGAGATTACGGGGGAGAGGCGAGGGTGTCTGGGGAGGCGCGGGTGTCTGGGGAGATTACGGGGGAGAGGCGAGGGTGTCTGGGGAGGCGCGGGTGTCTGGGGAGATTACGGAGGAGAGGCGAGGGTGTCTGGGGAGATTACGGAGGAGAGGCGCGGGTGTCTGGGGAGATTACGGAGGAGAGGCGAGGGTGTCTGGGGAGATGAGGGTGTCTGGGGAGATTACGGGGGAGAGGCGAGGGTGTCTGGGGAGATTACGGAGGAGAGGCGAGGGTGTCTGGGGAGGTGAGGGTGTCTGGGGAGATTACGGAGGAGAGGCGAGGGTGTCTGGGGAGATTACGGGGGAGAGGCGAGGGTGTCTGGGGAGATTACGGAGGAGAGGCGCGGGTGTCTGGGGAGATTACGGAGGAGAGGCGAGGGTGTCTGGGGAGATGAGGGTGTCTGGGGAGATTACGGGGGAGAGGCGAGGGTGTCTGGGGAGATTACGGGGGAGAGGCGAGGGTGTCTGGGGAGATGAGGGTGTCTGGGGAGATTACGGGGGAGAGGCGAGGGTGTCTGGAGAGATTACGGGGGAGAGGCGAGGGTGTCTGGGGAGGCGCGGGTGTCTGGGGAGATTACGGGGGAGAGGCGAGGGTGTCTGGGGAGGCGCGGGTGTCTGGGGAGATTACGGGGGAGAGGCGAGGGTGTCTGGGGAGGCGCGGGTGTCTGGGGAGATTACGGGGGAGAGGCGAGGGTGTCTGGGGAGGTGAGGGTGTCTGGGGAGATTACGGAGGAGAGGCGAGGGTGTCTGGGGAGATTACGGAGGAGAGGCGAGGGTGTCTGGGTAGACGAGGGTGTCTGGGGAGGCGAGGGTGTCTGGGGAGGCGAGGGTGTCTGGGGAGATTACGGAGGAGAGGCGAGGGTGTCTGGGGAGATTACGGGGGAGAAAGGGATTCCATAACTCTCATAACTGTAGCTTTAGCATAGTCATATAGAAGAGCCTAATTCTGTCATAGTGAAAGACTTATATTAGACGTGTCGGCAACGTGCAGAATAAGGGTCTTCGTTATTTACATTTCCCAGCTGAAAATTCAGTACAGTAGAATAAACAGTCAATAGACAGAAATGGCCCTTACACACACACACACACACACACACACTCAGACTGAAGTCCTCCTCAGACACACTGAATGCATGTTTTCACTGAGCCACAAATACAACCAAAATAGTGTACTCTGTCATTAGTCCTCTACTTGTTACACTTTTGTAATTGTTAATAATTAATTGTAATTATTATTTAAATATTTTGGTTTTTTAATTATGATTCGTGCTGCATAAAAGTATTGGACAAATTAATAATAAAAATATTTTTGAAAATAGTAAAATTAAAATTCCCGTGATCCCACAGTTATGGAGCTGAAATTGTCTAATTAATTCCCATCACAGCAGGAAAATTTTAGCTGTCTAACACATGTTAGAACCAAGGCTTTGAACCGGTTCAAGGAACAAAAACGAAACCAGAAACGTTTTATGTGTCAGTGCGTAGGAACAGAAACATTTATTTGAAATAATGGTAACCGGTTAATAGCGTTATTTTTTCGTTCTTTTATTTATTGCAACATATTAAAAATATTTTCGGCTTGTGATAACTGTAGTGTGGAGTTTACTTCCTGTCTTCCACTGGACGTCACTCACGTCGTCAGATAGAAAGCCCATATAAATTCACCGGCTGCAGGCGGTGATTAAGCATGAAAGTGAAATGTGCCGTGGGTCTCCCTATTTGCAACCAGGGGAATTAAATATTATGCTATGCACCAGATAAAATGTTTGTCTAATACATATAGTTTCTCATGACCGGGAAGCCACAGTGGATTCCGGCCCGAGAACGGCTTGGACTACAGCGCTCCCAGTTGGTGATGCAGTGCGTTTTTGTAATGTTTTGTGACATTAGCAATAGAGACTATGGAGTAAAATATCTATCAACAGACATTTTATACCGTCCGAAAGATACATATTGTCATGTCACACAGTCATGGAACGTTATTAGCCGGTATTTCATTGGGTTCTAACCGGTTCGAGAATGATAATTTTAAGGTGGAACCCAAAGCTGGAAACATTAAGCAAGACTTCGTTATGCGTGGTGGCGTAGTAGGTAGCGCTGCCGCCTCACAGCAAGAAGGTCTAGGGTCCGATTCCTGACCGTGCGGCCAAAGATATGCAAGTTAGGTGAATTGGAGACACTAAAATTGCCTAGGTATGAGTGTCTGCCCTGCGATGGGCTGGCGACCTGTCCAGGGTGTTTTCCCGCCTTTCGCCCTATGAGCGCTGGGATAGGCTCCCGCGACCTTAGATAGTGAGTGGTTTGAAGCCCTGGTTACCGGTCACATTTTAGTAACAGTCTATGTTACAAATGCAAATATAATGTACACCTAGATTAACGAAAGAATGACAGTGACCTCAAATCAGTTTGGCTATTTAAATAAACAGTAACGTTTGAGCAAAAACCCGTCATTAGCCGCTAAAATGTAAGCTAAACAGATGTTAATGTTATCAGTAACATATAGCCTGTAGCCTGTTTTTAAAAAAGACTAGGCCTACATGGCATCAGATGTATTTTATTTTATTACCTCCTTTTTTCATTGCGGCAAAGTCCTCTGCTTCCGACTTGAAATCAAACGTGTCCAAACAGCAAATCTAACTTGAAATCAAACATGTTCAGTATGTCTAAGCAGCTTGCATTGCGCGAAACTAATACATTTTGTATGAGCATTATACCCGGACATTTTAACCGGCAAGTTAATTTGCCGGGGTTTTTTGTTTGTTTGTTTTGGTTTTTGTTGTTGTTTTTAGTTTTGTTTTTTTTTTACAAATTTTACCTGGCAAAAACCGGTAGGCTAATTGTTGGCTAACGGAAACCCTGACGTATATCGGCTATAGCCTATAAGCCTACATATACACACACAGATACACATAGGCTGCGTGTGTCTGTGTGTACACTCACATTACAAAATTAGAAATTAAATAAACAAACATTTCCAATTGTTCCAAGGTTTTTAGGTGCTTCCATGAACGGAACACATAAATATGTTCAATATGAAAGTCTGATGTGCAAATTATGACAAATTACGTCTCCTGTTGGTTTTAATGTAATAAACTATGTTACATCATCCCTGGCCTCTCTCACATTTCTGTGCTTGTCCAAAGGTTGGCGGGTGAACTGCTTTTGAGGACGTGTGTGTAATGGGCCTGTGTGTAAATGCACGACGCGGTTAGAATTGGAGAGAACACACACACATCGTTCCTAAACCTGAGTCTGAACAGATGACGTCTCTTAAAGACGTGTCCTGACAGAGCCTGTGTGTGTGAGAGTCGAACCTGTTTCACTCTGGATGTGAAAAACACTGTGTTGGTTTTGTTCTCGCCAAAACTGTGTCTGTTTAAACCAGTCTCTTAGTTCACACGCTCTCCCTTCTGACACACTCCACGGTTTTAACACTGCTCTGAACTCGTGAGCGCCTGGTTCATATAAGACAGCTGCATTCGAAAAGACACATTCTTTTACAACTGACTTTTGAGTGTGAACATTCCTAGTAGTTACTGCAACACAAAAGAAAGACTTAGGCCTTTCTTAGGTGCTCCTACATGAAAACACAAAATGCACGCAAATATATATGTAAGGAAATCTCAGGTTTACATATTGACAACGACAACAACAACAACATCAACAGCCAGACTCACCGCAAACAGGCAGAAAGACAACAGCAGTGCCAATGGAAACAAACATATAAAAGCATAAAATGAGTTTTTATCAATGCAGAAAATCATAATCGTGTGTGTGTGTGTGTGTGTGTACCATCTCACTGCAGACCAGACGGTGAAATGTTTAGGTTGTACTAATGTGTGAGACAGTGTGTGACTGAGCAAACACACTTGCTGAGTCTCTCCCCAGGGCGTCGTGTGGTAAGAACACGGCGAATACGATGGATGATGTTTAGTGCCCACTACTGGACAAAGAGATGATGACAGCCTGGTTCTCAACCTCCCAAAACACTCTCGTGTCACTCCGCTACTCACTGCATTTCCCTGGCTTCCGGTAGCAGCCCGCATCCGGTTTAAGACACTGGTGCTGGTCTACCAGGCCACCAGAGGTTCTGCCCCATCCAGTCTCTGATCACTCCCTGCACTCCAAGCAGATCTCTCCGCTCAACCTCCTCTGGGCAGCTGGCGGTCCCCTCAGCTTCGTCTTTTTGCTCCCCGGTGGTGGAATGCCCTTCCTCACGCAGTCAGAACTGCGGAATTTCTCGCCATCTACTGCAGAAGACTGAAAACCCACCTTTTCAGAATCCGCCTGCACACAAATGTGTAACCTCTCGTTCTACTTGTATTTCAGGGTACAAACTGTAAAAAAAAAAACAAAAAAAAACCTATGTTGTAATCTTGTTTATAGTTTTGTGTCTCATTGTTGCAGGATATACAGGAGCGTGGCACTGGAAATAATTCATTTGTATTTTTACTACGATGTAAGTCGCTCTGGTTTAAAAGCGTCTGTAAAATGACAACCATCTGGGAGACTGACGGAGCCACGAGGAAGGTGTGAGGGGGTGGGTGTGGCTCACCTGTCCAGCCTGCACCTAACTACACATACACTTCATAAAAGACACCCTGTGTGTCCTCTGTTCTTACGGTTTAAGTTTGGTATACTTTATCCATCACTGTGACAATCAGAGATAAGTTTGGGATATGTTTAACTTAACTTGTTATGCTTAAGTTAAAGTTTAAATTGAAGTTTTAAGTTTAAGTTCGGAGTATATTTAGGTTTGGAACGTATTATCCATCACTGTAACAATCAGAGTTACGTTTCACATCCTCCACACCAAGGGAAGATTTAAACAAGTTTAAGAAATTTCTCTAACAAGTAGCTAAAATCAAACAGTACACATTACTGTCTGTTTTGTCCACTACTCATGAAAATTTCCGCCAGTTTTCCGTACTTCAGTATTTTAATACACCGCACGTTCATAAACGGCGTGTAAGATCTAATCAGAAGACATTCCCTTTTGTGACACAGAAGAGGTATAAACCTTAGACAAGCGGATGTCTATGATATAACATAATAACCCTTAATATTGTCCATATTTAACTCCCTTTATGAGCCCCTCACGCGTAAGAGCGAGTAACTCCTTGATTTAAATGAATTTATTTGTTCTTCCTCAGAAATAATTCATTCAGTTATTCCGCATCCGAAACCCTATTACTTTTATAACAGTAGTGTCAAATGTATTCACGTTCAGCTGTCATTCACAGTCATAATAAATTCACTCGTGCGCTCTTAAATTTTAACTTTCTTTTTTTTTTTTCTTTTTCTTTTTTTTTTTGAGAACGCTTTTTCCATAGGAAAACGTCATGACGCAGACGCGGTCACGCCCACTGGTCAAACTGAAGCGCCCACCCGTTTGTCTGACGACGTGTAGCGGCGCACGCGCTCCACTTTCACATAGCGTGAGAGGGGGAGAGAGAAAAGTTCTGCAGGGAAAGTAACATTTCACTTTTCCTAAAACTAATCGCAACGATGGGAGAAATAAGACTGCCCAGAAATGCGTTTCTATGGTGTTTGTCCGCCATCTACATGTTTGCATTCACTTCTCTTTACATGCAGATTCCAGGTAGGAATCTCGTGCCGGGTGTCTCGCGCCGTCTCGGATGTTCTCGATGATGTAGCATTGCATGCTAACTGGTTGCCCAAACTTTCTCTGCTGGCATTAGATTTGAGGAATTCTGAGTTGACCGTTGTGTTTTTGCGTGATGGTTTCGACATGCATTTTGGCATATAATCCCTGTGCATATTAGAGATAATTTGACGGAGAACTTTTCATGGCTTGTGCGGTGCTACTGGTTTTTTTTTCTTTTTCTTTTTTTAAATTCAAATCCAAACCCAGCTGTCAGGATCCGCGACAAGCGGCAAAAACCACGTTCACACCCACATACAGGAACACGCGTACAAACACTGCGTTCCAAAGTTGTATCAGCTTGCCAAGGCATGTGAACAAGCCGTATCTTTATGGAGCGTACTGTGTGTTCGCCTAATAACAAGCATGTCTCTTGAAATTCAAGACCGATACACAGATAAAACCACTTCGTCTTCGGCTCTGTATAACGAGCTCCCATGACCATGTAAAGAACTTTTCATCTGTGTAGTGAGATAGTCCCGTGAGAATATGTTATAGTTTCTGTCACTAAATTTGTACAAACTACTTTTTCTTTCTCTCTCTCTCCCGCCCCCCGTATAGGTCTGTACGGTAATGAGGGTATTTTACCAGCCCGCTGGATGTTACGCCTCTCCGGTAAAAGTGTTTGGGAGCAGTTGCGGGACTCGCCCACATTGCTCTGGTTGGGTCCGCGGCTGGGTCTGGACACACAGCACGGAATGGAGCTTCTCAGCCTGGCCGGAGCGATTCTTAGCCTAGCTGCTACCGCTGTAGAACCGCTGAGAGACTGTAGGGTCTACTTTATACTGTGGATAATGTATCTTTCACTGTACCAGGTACGTAAGCATGCACACTGTCCGCCTCAAACAAGTTTCAAGTTTATTTAGAGCCCAATATCACTGTTTACAGCCTCAAAGGGCTTTACAGGCCACAGCAGTCAAAATCAAAACAGGACGGGAACTCGTACTGCGTCTGGACACACACACACACACACACAGAGTCCTGTCTCTGTGTATCTGACATGAACTGTTGTGTGCTTCTTGCAGGTGGGCCAAGTCTTCCTCTATTTTCAGTGGTAAGTGTAGATTTCATTTTATCATCTGTGTGTTTTGCCTCTGTGGGGTCTGGAGTAAACAGCCTCTGCTGCCACTGCCGTCAAACAGCACACACACACACTCACTCACACACACACTCACTCACACACACACACACTCACTCACACTCACACACACACTCACTCACTCACTCACACACACACTCACTCACTCACACACACTCACTCACTCACTCACACACACACTCACTCACACTCTCACACACGCACACACTCACACACACACACACTCACACACTCACTCACACACTCACACACACACTCACACACACACTCACTCACACTCACTCACACGCACACACTCACTCACACACTCACTCACACACTCACTCACACACTCACACACACACTCACTCACAC
>NC_044507.1:985000-987500 GCF_902362185.1 Chanos chanos
CTCTCATCCTCCCTCACAATGACAGAGAGAGAGAGAGAGAAGACAGATGAAAAGTGAGAGAAATGGTGAGGGAGAGAAAAAGGGTGATTGAGACAGAGTAAGACAGAGAGAGGTGGGGGGGTATGGATAGGTAGAGTTAAGGTCAAGTTATTTATTCATTAGAGGAAAGTGTTACTGGGTGAACAGTGTTACTCTGAGCAGTGTTACTGTGTGAACAGTGTTACTCTGAGCAGTGTTACTGTGTGTGTGCAGTGTTACTGTGTGAACAGTGTTACTCTGAGCAGTGTTACTGTGTGTGAACAGTGTTACTGTGTGTGAACAGTGTTACTGTGTGAACAGTGTTACTATGTGAACAGTGTTACTGTGTGAACAGTGTTACTATGTGAACAGTGTTACTGTGTGTGAGCAGTGTTACTGTGTGTGAACAGTGTTACTGTGTGTGTGCAGTGTTACTGTGTGTGAGCAGTGTTACTGTGTGTGAACAGTGTTACTGTGTGTGAACAGTGTTACTGTGTGAACAGTGTTACTGTGTGTGAGCAGTGTTACTGTGTGTGAACAGTGTTACTGTGTGTGAACAGTGTTACTGTGTGTGTGCAGTGTTACTGTGTGAACAGTGTTACTGTGTGTGAGCAGTGTTACTGTGTGTGAACAGTGTTACTGTGTGTGAGCAGTGTTACTGTGTGTGAACAGTGTTACTGTGTGTGAACAGTGTTACTGTGTGTGAGCAGTGTTACTGTGTGTGAACAGTGTTACTGTGTGAACAGTGTTACTGTGTGTGAACAGTGTTACTGTGTGTGAACAGTGTTACTATGTGAACAGTGTTACTGTGTGTGAGCAGTGTTACTGTGTGTGAACAGTGTTACTGTGTGTGAACAGTGTTACTGTGTGTGAGCAGTGTTACTGTGTGTGAACAGTGTTACTGTGTGTGTGCAGTGTTACTGTGTGTGAACAGTGTTACTGTGTGTGTGCAGTGTTACTGTGTGTGAGCAGTGTTAGTGTGTGAACAGTGTTACTGTGTGAACAGTGTTACTATGTGAACAGTGTTACTGTGTGAACAGTGTTACTATGTGAACAGTGTTACTGTGTGTGAGCAGTGTTACTGTGTGAACAGTGTTACTGTGTGTGAACAGTGTTACTGTGTGTGAGCAGTGTTACTGTGTGTGTGCAGTGTTACTGTGTGTGAGCAGTGTTACTGTGTGTGAACAGTGTTACTGTGTGTGAGCAGTGTTACTGTGTGTGAACAGTGTTACTGTGTGTGTGCAGTGTTACTGTGTGTGAACAGTGTTACTGTGTAAACAGTGTTACTGTGTGAACAGTGTTACTGTGTGTGAACAGTGTTACTGTGTGTGAGCAGTGTTACTGTGTGTGAACAGTGTTACTGTGTGTGTGCAGTGTTACTGTGTGAACAGTGTTACTGTGTGTGAACAGTGTTACTGTGTGTGAGCAGTGTTACTGTGTGTGAGCAGTGTTACTGTGTGTGAACAGTGTTACTGTGTGAACAGTGTTACTGTGTGAACAGTGTTACTGTGTGTGAACAGTGTTACTGTGTGTGTGCAGTGTTACTGTGTGTGAACAGTGTTACTGTGTGTGTGCAGTGTTACTGTGTGTGAGCAGTGTTACTGTGTGTGAACAGTGTTACTGTGTGAACAGTGTTACTGTGTGAACAGTGTTACTGTGTGTGAACAGTGTTACTGTGTGAACAGTGTTACTGTGTGTGAGCAGTGTTACTGTGTGAACAGTGTTACTGTGTGTGAGCAGTGTTACTGTGTGAACAGTGTTACTGTGTGTGTGCAGTGTTACTGTGTGAACAGTGTTACTGTGTGAACAGTGTTACTGTGTGTGAACAGTGTTACTGTGTGTGTGCAGTGTTACTGTGTGTGAACAGTGTTACTGTGTGTGAACAGTGTTACTGTGTGTGTGCAGTGTTACTGTGTGTGAGCAGTGTTACTGTGTGTGAACAGTGTTACTGTGTAAACAGTGTTACTTTGTGAACAGTGTTACTATGTGAACAGTGTTACTGTGTGTGAGCAGTGTTACTGTGTGTGAGCAGTGTTACTATGTGTGAACAGTGTTACTATGTGAACAGTGTTACTGTGTGTGAACAGTGTTACTATGAGCAGTGTTACTGTGTGTGAACAGTGTTACTCTGAGCAGTGTTACTGTGTGAACAGTGTTACTCTGTGTTCAGTGTTACTCTGTGTACAGTGTTACTGTGTGTGAGCAGTGTTACTATGTGAACAGTGTTACTGTGTGAACAGTGTTACTGTGTGAACAGTGTTACTATGTGTCATTGTGAGGGTGGGGCAAAGCTTGTGATTGGTGTGGAATGTAACCATGAGTTACAGTGTTTTGGTTATGTAACATATACACACACACACACACACACACACACACACTCACACACATTGAAATAAACTGAAGTCTCTGCGTGAATTAAAGTCCAGACCAGCCCATTTGCATGGTTGGACACACAATAGTTGTTTTGCTAGTGAGAGAAAGA
>NC_044507.1:997500-1005000 GCF_902362185.1 Chanos chanos
GTAATGACAGTAAGTGTCACTGTTCTATACTGTAATACAGTAATGACAGTAAGTGTCACTGTTCTATACTGTAATACAGTAATGACAGTAAGTGTCACTGTTCTATACTGTAATACAGTAATGGCAGTAAGTGTCACTGTTCTATACTGTAATACAGTAATGACAGTGTCACTGTTCTATACTGTAATACATTAATGACAGTAAGTGTCACTGTTCTATACTGTAATACAGTAATGACAGTAAGTGTCACTGTTCTATACTGTAATACAGTAATGATAGTGTCACTGTTCTATACTGTAATACATTAATGACAGTGTCACTGTTCTATACTGTAATACATTAATGACAGTAAGTGTCACTGTTCTATACTGTAATACAGTAATGATAGTAAGTGTCACTGTTCTATACTGTAATACAGTAATGACAGTAAGTGTCACTGTTCTATACTGTAATACAGTAATGACAGTAAGTGTCACTGTTCTATACTGTAATACATTAATGACAGTAAGTGTCACTGTTCTATACTGTAATACAGTAATGACAGTAAGTGTCACTGTTCTATACTGTAATACAGTAATGACAGTGTCACTGTTCTATACTGTAATACATTAATGACAGTAAGTGTCACTGTTCTATACTGTAATACAGTAATGACAGTGTCACTGTTCTATACTGTAATACAGTAATGACAGTAAGTGTCATTGTTCTATACTGTAATACATTAATGACAGTGTCACTGTTCTATACTGTAATACATTAATGACAGTGTCACTGTTCTATACTGTAATACAGTAATGACAGTAAGTGTCACTGTTCTATACTGTAATACATTAATGACAGTAAGTGTCACTGTTCTATACTGTAATACATTAATGACAGTGTCACTGTTCTATACTGTAATACAGTAATGACAGTAAGTGTCACTGTTCTATACTGTAATACAGTAATGACAGTGTCACTGTTCTATACTGTAATACAGTAATGACAGTAAGTGTCACTTTTCTATACTGTAATACAGTAATGACAGTAAGTGTCACTGTTCTATACTGTAATACAGTAATGGCAGTAAGTGTCACTGTTCTATACTGTAATACAGTAATGACAGTAAGTGTCACTTTTCTATACTGTAATACAGTAATGACAGTAAGTGTCACTGTTCTATACTGTAATACATTAATGACAGTGTCACTGTTCTATACTGTAATACAGTAATGACAGTAAGTGTCACTGTTCTATACTGTAATACAGTAATGACAGTGTCACTGTTCTATACTGTAATACAGTAATGACAGTAAGTGTCACTGTTCTATACTGTAATACAGTAATGGCAGTGTCACTGTTCTATACTGTAATACAGTAATGACAGTAAGTGTCACTGTTCTATACTGTAATACAGTAATGACAGTAAGTGTCACTGTTCTATACTGTAATACAGTAATGACAGTGTCACTGTTCTATACTGTAATACAGTAATGACAGTAAGTGTCACTGTTCTATACTGTAATACAGTAATGACAGTAAGTGTCACTGTTCTATACTGTAATACAGTAATGACAGTGTCACTGTTCTATACTGTAATACATTAATGACAGTAAGTGTCACTGTTCTATACTGTAATACAGTAATGACAGTAAGTGTCACTGTTCTATACTGTAATACAGTAATGGCAGTAAGTGTCACTGTTCTATACTGTAATACAGTAGTGACAGTAAGTGTCACTGTTCTATACTGTAATACAGTAATGACAGTAAGTGTCTTCTGGACTTCGATGCAGCTACACAGCCTCATGAGTTCATTTTCATTGATGAAGCTGGATTCAGTCTAGCTAAAACTAGGCGTCAGGGCCAGAGTCTTATAGGACATAGAGCTGGTGTGAATGTCCCTGGGTAGCACAGGGAAATATCACCTTGTGTGCCGCCATTAGTCTGCAAGGAGTTCTCCATCACCACGCCACCCTAGGTCCCCGCAGTGCTGCACACATTATCACACTTCTGAATGCGCTACACAATGCAGTTGTACAGGACGGACCAGAGCAGTCCAGGTTTGTTGTGATCTGGGATAATGTTAGTTTCCACCAGGCTGCTCTGGTCCGGGACTGGTTCACCAACAACAATAACTTCACAGTTGTAGACTTGCCCCCTTACTCCCCATTTCTCAGTCCTACTGAGGAACTCTTTTCGGCTTGGCATTGGAAAGTGTGAGACCACCAACCACATGCCCGCCTGCCTCTTCTGCAAGCAATGGAAGAGGCATATGGAGACATTGAGGTGGGGTCAGTCCAGGGTTGGATACGGCGCGCAAGGCGATATCTTCCCCGTTGCCCAGCCAGGGACGACATTGCTTGTGATGTGAACGAGGTGATGTGGCCAGACCCTGACAGAAGGCAGGATCCATAAACCATCCACCTCATCCTTTACAATTCCTTACAATACCATTTTTTGTTTACCAGTGCACTGTAATATTACTGTAATTATTTTAGTTTCTGTGAGTTCACAGTAACATATTGTACTATGCTGATTACTGTAATTCTACTTTTCCTTGTGTTTTTTTGTTGTTGTAAAAACCTGCAATGGCAAAAAATAAGCTGTATATATACTTTTCTTCTGAAGCTTTTCTTTTTTGTGTGTTCATTGAAATGAGAGTAAATGTACTGTACTGGAACAATCTTTCACAGGAGCCTGTATGAGAAAATTAAAAAGGTATATGAAATACTAAAGACAGAAGTGTTTTGTATACAGTACATCAGTGTGTTGTTGCTGCTTTCAAAGAGTAATTCAAATGGTGCATGTGTGTATCATATTGTCGCAAAAATGCCATTTTTAAAAAGGATTGTTAGGTTTTGATTGCAGAGTTTCATTTTGACACAGAAGTGAGATGTTTGTCTCCAAGTGTTGTGTCTCATTTGCTTGTGTGTAGAGTTTTGACACAATGAGTCATATTCCGCAACAAGTGTGTTAGCAATCGCAAAATAACTATAAATCTCTGACCATTCTCTTAGCTGTGATATTAATATCATTGAAATGGTTTAATAGTTGTGTCAAAGGTCAAACAGATCAATACAAACATAGAACAGTAAAAACATACAAATATGAGAAAAACATTCAAATCTTTCAAGCAATACAAATAAAAAGTGTCAAAATATTTTGTAACAATAAAACACCTCAGTATGCATGAGTTCACTGAGCTGTGTGTGTATTTAGTGTGTGTGTTTGTGTGTGTGTGTGTGCGCGCTGGTGAATGTGAAATTGAAAGCATGTTCTGAGTGTCCACCAATTTCTTCATAAGAAAATGTAAATTCACATGTGATCAAGTCATTCATTAGATTGTGAAAATATGTATACTTCCATATATCTGTGTGTGTGTGCGCGCGCGCACGCGCTCAAAGTTGAGGATCTGTAAGCGGATATGAAACCCGCCAAACCAGATCTTATGTACAGGTATACACACATGGTCTTCTGTGTGTGTATTCCTGAAGGCTTCTCCATATTTACAGACTCCACACTGAAGACTGAAAACTGATACATATCTCACACCCACACACACACACACACACACACACACACACACATCTTTCTGTCCCTAATTCCCTCTCTCTCTCTCTCTCTCTCTCTCTCTCTCTCCATGTCTCTGTCTGTCTGTCTGTCTGTTTGTTACTGTGTCCATAATGACACAGATAAACATTGCATTTTTACATGTCTCTGTCTGTCTGTCTGTCTGTCTGTTTGTTACTGTGTCCATAATGACACAGATAAACATTGCATTTTTACATGTCTCTGTCTGTCTGTCTGTCTGTCACTGTGTCCATAATGACACAGATAAACGTTGCTTTTTTACATGTCTCTGTCTGTTTGTTACTGTGTCCATAATGACACAGATAAACATTGCATTTTTACACGTCTCTGTCTGTCTGTCTGTCTGTCTGTTTGTTACTGTGTCCATAATGACACAGATAAACATTGCATTTTTACGTCTCTGTCTGTCTGTCTGTCCGTCTGTCTGTCTGTTACTGTGTCCATAATGACACAGATAAAAATTCAATGTTTATCTATGTCATTATGGACACAGTAACAGACAGACAGACAGACAGACAGACAGACAGACAGACAGAGATGTAAAAATGCAATGTTTATGTTTCTCAGCAAAACCTCATAGTTTCCATCCAGCACCAATCGCACTTTTATAAATCCACTCCAATCCAGCACTTCAGCATGTCCAACCAGAGAGAGATCTGGGTACAGTCTCCTCCCCAACATCCAATCAGAGAAAGAAACAGGTACAGTTTCCTCTTCAACATCCAATCAGAGACAGACTTGTGTCCAGTTTCCCAGAGAGAATCTATAGTGTCCAGTAGACATGTAGTAAAAACTCCAAATTGGACAAGTACATTCCCAGATTTCCGAAGTGCCCAGTCAGGAACAGAGCCAGAGACGTCCCATCAGATCTAAGTCCCTTCCCTATTTCCCACTGCTCTGACAGACAACAGTTCCCTCTGCAGCATCCAATCAGAGAACAGTTCCCTCTGCAGCATCCAATCAGAGAACAGTCCCCTCTGCAGCATCCAATCAGAGAACAGTCCCCTCTGCAGCATCCAATCAGAGAACAGTTCCCTCTGCAGCATCCAATCAGAAAACAGTACCCTCTGCAGCATCCAATCAGAGAACAGTCCCTTCTGCAGCATCCAATCAGAGAACAGTTCCCTCTGCAGTATCCAATCAGAGAATGGCATTCACGTCCTGCACTCATTCACCCTGTCAAAGTGTGTGTGTGTGTGTGTGTGTGTGTGTGTGTGTGTGTGTGTGTGTGTGTGTGTGAGTGTGTGTGTATGTGTGTGTGTGTGTGTGTGTGTGTGTGTGTGTGTGTATGTGTGTGTGTGTGTACATTAGCATTGTATAAGTGCAGTGATCAAGTCCTCCAGCGGTGCTGTCTCTCTGCTGTCTAATAGTCTGAAGGCGTGGCTAAAGGTCATAAAGTGTGTGAACAGTGTGTTGAGGTGGGGGTGTATCTCCACGGTGACAGCATCTCTGAAATGTGAACTGTACAGGTGAGCCAATGTCCGGAACAGCAACAGAAACACTTTCTCCAGCAGGTACACAAACCCAGAAGGGAATGGTACACCTGTAAACACACAGACACACACAGTTACAGGTTTCAGATGAATTCACTTGTCACACAAATAAAATAAAAGACACTGTAGAGGTAATACTCACTGCCCTTACTGCTCTACTCACTGCTCTACTCACTGCCCTACTCACTGCTTTACTCACTGCCCTTACTGCTCTACTCACTGCTCTACTCACTGCCCTTACTGCTCTACTCACTGCCCTTACTGCTCTACTCACTGCTCTACTCACTGCTCTACTCACTGCCCTTACTGCTCTACTCACTGACCTCACTGCTCTACTCACTGCTCTACTCACTGCTCTACTCACTGCCCTTACTGCTCTACTCACTGCTCTACTCACACCTCTACTCACTGCCCTACTCACTGCTCTACTCACTGCCCTTACTGCTCTATTCACTGCTCTACTCACTGCCCTTACTGCTCTACTCACTGCTCTACTCACTGACCTCACTGCTCTACTCACTGCTCTACTCACTGCCCATACTGCTCTACTCACTGCTCTACTCACTGCCCTTACCGCTCTACTCACTGCTCTACTCACTGCTCTACTCACTGCCCTTACTGCTCTACTCACTGCTCTACTCACTGCCCTTACCGCTCTACTCACTGCTGTACTCACTGCTCTACTCACTGCCCTTACTGCTCCACTCACTGCTCTACTCACTGACCTCACTGCTGTACTCACTGCCCTTACTGCTCTACTCACTGCTCTACTCACTGCTCTACTCACTGCCCTTACTGCTCTACTCACTGCTCTACTCACTGCTCTACTCACTGCTCTACTCACTGCCCTTACTGCTCTATTCACTGCTCTACTCACTGCCCTTACTGCTCTACTCACTGCTCTACTCACTGCCCTTACTGCTCTACTCACTGCTCTACTCACTGACCTCACTGCTCTACTCACTGCTCTACTCACTGCCCTTACTGCTCTACTCACTGCTCTACTCACTGCCCTTACCGCTCTACTCACTGCTCTACTCACTGCTCTACTCACTGCCCTTACTGCTCTACTCACTGCTCTACTCACTGCCCTTACCGCTCTACCCACTGCTGTACTCACTGCTCTACTCACTGCCCTTACTGCTCCACTCACTGCTCTACTCACTGACCTCACTGCTGTACTCACTGCCCTTACTGCTCTACTCACTGCTCCACTCACTGCCCTACTCACTGCTCTACTCACTGCCCTCACTGCTCTACTCACTGCTCTACTCACTGCTCTACTCACTGCTTTACTCACTGCTCTACTCACTGCCCTCACTGCTCTACTCACTGCCCTACTCACTGCTCTACTCACTGCTCTACTCGCTGCCCTACTCACTGCTTTACTCACTGCCCTTACTGCTCTACTCACTGCCCTTACTGCTCTACTCACTGCTCTACTCACTGCTCTACTCACTGCCCTTACTGCTCTACTCACTGCTCTACTCACTGCTCTACTCACTGCCCTCACTGCTCTACTCACTGCCCTACTCACTGCTCTACTCACTGCTCTACTCGCTGCCCTACTCACTGCTTTACTCACTGCCCTTACTGCTCTACTCACTGCCCTTACTGCTCTACTCACTGCTCTACTCACTGCTTTACTCACTGCCCTTACTGCTCTACTCACTGCTCTACTCACTGCCCTTACTGCTCTACTCACTGCTCTACTCACTGTGTGTGTGTGTGTGTGTGTGTGTGTGTGTGTGTGTGTGTGTGTGTGTGTGTACAGGTGTGCGTTGATCGTACCTGCACTGGTGGGGAACACATTTTCATCTGTGAGTAGATCCTGAATGTAAGACATGGCGTAGTCTGTGTAGAGAGGAGCTGAACACTTCAGCTTCCTGCCCTGTTCATCTGTCCATTCATACACCCTCAAACAAACAACAAACAACAACATAAACACAACAACATAAACATAAACAACTAACAAACACTTCAGCTTCCTGCCCTGTTCATCAGTCCATTCATACACCCTCAAACAAACAACAAACAACAACATAAACACAAACAACAGCATAAACAAACAACTAACAAACACTTCAGCTTCCTGCCCTGTTCATCTGTCCATTCATACACCCTCAAACAAACAACAAACAACAACATAAACACAAACAACAGCATAAACAAACAACTAACAAACACTTCATCTATGTCATTAAGCTTGACTTGCTCAGAGTTTGTACAGGTGGTAAGTGATTACACTGATGGTTATTAGCATGTTTTTCTATATTTCATAGAGACTCCTTGAGCAAAAACAGCACAGTTTCTGTTCCCAGTAAAAAGAGAGAAGGCTCCACACAGACTGCAGTTAGAGATCTCACTCCTTTAAGGTGTTTTAGACTCTATGAATTTTAAACGAATTTTTTTAAGCATTTCTTATTTTCATTTTG
>NC_044507.1:1020000-1027500 GCF_902362185.1 Chanos chanos
ACACACACACACATACAACATAATTATCAACACACACACACACACACATGCACACATACAACATCATTATCAACACGCGCACACACACACACACACATACAACATCATTATCAACACACACACACACACACACACACACACGCATATACATACATCATTATCAACACACACACACACACACACACACACACACACACACACACACACACATACATACATCATTATCAACACACACACACACACACACACATACAACATCATTATCAACACGCGCACACACACACACACACATACAACATCATTATCAACACACACACACACACACACACACACATATACATACATCATTATCAACACACACACACACACACACACACACAACATCATTATCAACACACACACACACACACACACACACATACATACATCATTATCAACACACACACACACACACACACACACGCACACATACAACATCATTATCAACACGCGCACACACACACACACACATACAACATCATTATCAACACACACACACACACATATACATACATCATTATCAACACACACACACACACACACACACGCACACATACATCATTATCAACACGTGCACACACACACACACATACAACATTAGATCTCTTACGCCTAAAGCGCTCATTGTCAATGAAATTATTACTGATCAGGAGTTTAATGTACTGTGTTTAACAGAAACGTGGATCAAACCAAATGAGTACGTCACATTAAATGAAGCTAGTCCTCCCGGATACAGTTATATACACCAGCCTCGTGTAACTAGCAGAGGAGGAGGCGTTGCAGTTATTTATAATGATAACCTAGGCATCATACAAAAACCTCTGCATAAATTCAATGCGTTTGAAGTTCTTTATACAAACATAACATATGTAGCCACAAAAAATACCCAGTCTATCACACTAATTATTATCTATAGACCCCCTGGGCCGTACTCTGAATTCCTCTGTGAATTTGCAGATTTTATCTCAAACACATTTCTTTATTTCTTTAGACAAAGCCCTAATTGTCGGAGACTTTAACATTCATTTTGATAACCCACAGGACCCTCTGAGAACAGCGTTCGTGTCCATTCTTGATTCAGTAGGGATTAATCAGACGGTCATAGGGCCCACTCATAATGGTGGCCACACCCTCGATCTTATACTAACACTCGGATTAAATGTAGGAAGTATAGTCACATTTCCACAATCTGAAGCTATCTCAGATCATTATCTTATCTCATTCAAAATGTTTCTTAGTAATAATATATGCAGCTCGCCACGCTATCCTAATAAACGTACGTTTACGCCAGCTACTACACAGAACTTTATCAATAATCTCCCAGAGTTATCAACTTTGACTGGAACAATGTCACACCCCACAGAACTTGATCAGGCAACTGAATCTTCAGAGTTAACATTCCGCAACACCTTAGATAATGTGGCCCCACTTAAAAGGAAAATAATCAGAGAGAAAAAACTAGCTCCCTGGTATAATGAGCACACACGCGCCTTAAAACTTACCACTCGAAAATTAGAACGTAAATGGCGCCAAACTAAATTGGTAGTATTCCAGTTAGCATGGAAGGAGAGCCTCCTGAGCTATAGAAAAGCTCTTAGTGCCGCTAGATCAATGTATCTCTCCACCCTAATAGAAGACAACAAAAAATAATCCTAGATTTTTATTTAATATCGTATCAAAACTAACTGGGAATAAGAGCACCTCGGAAACAGGCACACCATTAATGTTCAGTGGCGACGCATTTATGAACTTTTTTCAACAGCAAAATTGAAAATATCAGGCAAACAATCCAGGCTATAAATTTTAAACCAGATAATTTGATCACTAACACTGTAGATAACAATATAACTATATCAGATCAGCGATTAGAATGTTTTACTCCCCTTCAGGCGACCGAATTGACCTCACTAATTTCTTCATCAAAATCACCAACTTGTGTACTAGATCCCTTACCTACACGTTTCCTTAAGCAGATACTGCCAGTAGTCATCGAACCGCTTCTAAAAATAATCAATTCCTCCCTTAGTACTGGCTATGTACCTAAATGTTTTAAACTAGCAGTTATCAAACCCCTAATTAAAAAACCTTGACCCCTGTTCATTGTCCATCTACAGGCCAATATCTAACCTCCCCTTTATCTCCAAGATCCTAGAAAGGGCTGTTGCACAGCAGTTATGCTCATACTTACATAAGAATAACATCCATGAACTGTATCAGTCAGGATTTAGGCCTCATCACAGCACAGAGACAGCACTGGTTAAAGTTGCAAATGACCTCTTACTGGCCTCTGATCAGGGTTGTGTCTCCTTGCTTGTGCTGCTTGACCTCAGTGCAGCCTTTGACACCATTGATCATACCATTCTCCTTGATAGACTAGAAAATGTTGTTGGCGTTAAGGGAACGGCCCTCTTATGGCTTAGGTCCTACCTGACTGATCGTTATCAGTTTGTTGATGTAAATGGTGAGTCCTCTGCACATACTGAGGTAAAGTTTGGAGTCCCACAAGGTTCTGTTTTAGGCCCACTGCTTTTCTCTTTATATATGCTACCTCTAGGTAATGTTATTCGTAAACACGGTATTAGCTTCCACTGCTATGCTGATGACACACAGTTGTATGTCTCAGCGAAGCCAGACGAGAGACACCAACTTAACAAAATTGAGGAATGTCTAAAGGATATTAGGCACTGGATGCTTACGAACTTTCTCTCACTCAACTCTGAAAAAACAGAAGTACTTGTACTAGGATCACATGCAGCTAGGAGTAAGCTTTCCGATCACATAGTTACTCTGAATGGCCTTTCTCTTTCATCAGGTGCGGCAGTAAAAGATCTTGGTGTAATTATTGACCCCAGTCTTTCATTTGAATCTCATGTAGATAATATTACCAGGATAGCCTTCTTTCATCTTAGAAATATTAACAAGATAAGAAATGCATTGTCATTTCAAGATGCTGAAAAATTGGTTCATGCTTTCATTACCTCTAGGTTAGACTACTGTAATGCCTTACTGTCTGGATGTTCTAATAGATGTATAAATAAGCTACAGTTAGTTCAGAATGCAGCAGCCAGAGTTCTTACTAGAACCAAAAAATATGATCACATCACCCCTATCTTATCCACACTGCACTGGCTCCCAGTCAGATCTCGTATTGATTATAAAATCTTACCATTAACCTATAGAGCATTAAATGGTCTTGCGCCACAGTACCTGCGCGAACTCCTGGTCTCTTATGATCCACCCCGCCTACTTAGATCAAAAGGTGCAGGCTATTTGTTGGTACCTCGAGTTATGATGGCTACAGCAGGGGGCAGAGCCTCCTCTTACAGAGCCCCACAGTTATGGAACAGCCTCCCAATTAATGCTCGAGACTCAGACACACTCTCTATGTTTAAGTCAAGGCTGAAAACTCATCTGTTTAGCCAAGCCTTTTGCTAATAGCTCTTTACTAGGCAAAGGAGCAGATCTGGAGGGTTTTCGGGCATAGATTGTTTGGTGAACTGGGATGTTTGGATGCTGTCGCCCCCCCACTCTAACATGTTCACTCAGGTTTGTTGACTGTGGAGTGGGTGGCCGCCTTGTGTCCCAGAGTGCCATCATGTCCATATTACCTTCTAGCTCTCCCTTTTAACTATGCTGTACTAGTTAGTCTTGCTGGAGTCCCTGCCTGCACTCGGCACACGATGTATATTTACCTTTACCATTATGTGGAAATGAACATCTGACAATGTGTCTCTCTCTCTCTCGCTCTCTCTCTCTCTCTCTCTCTCTCTCTCTCCCTCTCCCTCTCCCTCTCTCTCTCTCTCTCTCTCTCTCTCTGTCTCTCTCTCTCTCTCTCTTTCTCTCTCTGTCGAGCCACACATGCTACTCCTGAGACACCAGTGATCCTGACTCCTCCCGCCCTGTGGACTGACCCATCCTGGTGTTATCATCTTCCATCCCCCGTCAGCCTCCTGTCTACATCGCCATCCCCTTTGTTCATGCCCCAATTTACTTTCAGTTGTAACTGCCCACGTGGTCGGCACCTATTGCACGCCTGTCTGGCCAAGGAGGGGTCTCCTCTCTCTGTGGTCCTCCTCAAGATTTCTCCCATTTTCCCATTTCCCTCTTGGGTTTTTGGGGAGTTTTTTCTTGCCCGCCATGAGGATTAAGTCGGGGGGTGCCGTCCTCTTTTGATTTGACTGTTGTGGCCTGTAAAGCCCCTTGAGACTGTAAACAGTGATATTGGGCTCTAAATAAACTTGAACTTGAACTTGAACTTGAACATCATTATCAACACACACACACACACACACACACGCACATATACATACATCATTATCAACACACACACACACACACACATACAACATCATTATCAACACACACACACACACACACACACACACATACTGAACTACACACATACACACACACACATACTGAACTACACACATACATCATTATAAACACACACACTCACACACACACACACACACACACACACTGAACTACACACACACATACTGAACCACACACATACAACAGTATTATCAACACACAAACACATACACACACACACATACTGAATTACACACATACATCATTATCAACACACACACACACGCACATACACACACACACATACTGAACCACACACATACATCATTATCAACACACACACACACACACACATACAACATCATTATCAACACACACACACACACACACACACACACACACACAGAGCTGTGTCTACCATGGGAGGATGTGGGGAAGCAGACATTTCATGAATACCTTGTACACAGAGGGGAGGAGAGAAATATCTCCCCATGTAGATGGGTCACGTGGGACATTATCTTTCTTTGGAATTCTACGGACAAGAGCACCCGTCCATGGGTCTGGTGCCTGTCCATTTATCAGACAGGTATTGAATAGATGGGTGAGAGTTTGGATGGACCGAGGCCTAAAAGCCTTAAGAGTCTCATATGTGGCACCGTGATATCTGCGAGCTTTCTGATTGGGGAGATGAGCCACGACCTCATCTGCTTCATCAGTCGTGAAACTGTCAGTGGATGGGGAACAGCCTGGTACTGCTGCCTCAGTGCTGTTAGACCAAGGGGGCGTGGTCAGTGGATCGGAGGAGTGGGCGTGGCAGTTAGCCTGGAGATATTTTATGTCCATTGCTGACATCGCTGACACTGTACGGGGAACGGGGGAAAAAGCTGTTGTTTAGAATTTTATCAGTGGCCTTAGACTTACGGTGTAGCCATAGGTACGCTAGTTTTTGGCCTTAGACTTACGGTGTAGCCACAGGTACGCTAGTTTTTGGCCTTAGACTTACGGTGTAGCCACAGGTACGCTAGTTTTTCTCTACGTATTCTGCTGCCTGTGATGCTCCTCAGCTCCTCTTGTGTGGAGTGAGGGCTGGATGTTGTCTCTCACAAAATGTAGTTGCTTCTCAGAGGCAGATGTAATCTCCACCGGATATTCCTCACTCAGAGGAAACTTTTTTAAAACTCGACACGTATTTCAAGAGGGGTAATCCAAAGGGTTTTCCACTAGTTTACACTGTGTGACATACTCCTCTCTGATAAAAGGTTCCAATTAGGATAGATGCAACTTTGCTCCATCTCCCCGGGTCCCCAGAGCGAATGAAACATGTCCTTTTTGAAGCAGTTTGGTGTCAAGTTTCAAAGTTTGTTTGAAGGCCGATCGCACTGTGGTTATCAGGCACATTTGTATGAGTAGTGTCCCAAGTATATTCTGTCTCTGCTGCATTAATGATGGCAGTTATAACGGGCGAGATGTTTAGTTTGTTAAATTGCCATTTTAACACCCCCCCCCACGCACGCACACACACACACACACACACACAACCACACACACTCACAAAGATACACACAGAGACACACTGATATACTCACCAGCAGAATGGCTGGAAGTCAGTGAATGTGGCCCATCCTTTCTCCTCACTGTCACCGAGAGGAGACGACACATCGCCCCACACACTTGACCCTGTATCCACGGCAACGCATGACACACCCCCATCCTCAAAACTCGCCTTCCACCCGGGACCTACAGAGAAACAAAGACTAAAACTTAAACTGAAATGAAAGAATTAAACAGTGTGTGAGAATGTGTGTGTGCTTGTGTATGTGTGTGTGTGTGTGTGTGTGTGTGTGTGTGTGTGTTTGTGTGTTCTCACTCTGTGGAGAGCTGGCCTGTTTGGGTTCCTGGGTGTTAATGCTCTCTGTATGACCTTTGATCTCTGGGAGCTGCAGCCGGCGGTTGGGGTCATGTGACCCTGTGCCATTCTCATTCACACGCCAAACACCAAACCTGCAGACAGAGAGAAAGAGTGAAGAGTGTGTGTGTGTGTGTGTGTGTGTGTGTGTGTGTGTGTGTGTGTGTGTGGAGTCCAGGACAAACTGCTTGCCACCCCACCGCTGACACTACACTGGCTACATGTATACATATCTATATATACGTGTGTGTGTGTATACATACATACATACATACATACATACACATACATACATACATACATACATACATATACATACATACATACATGTATATACGTATGTGTGTGTGTGTGTGTGTATACATATCTATATATACACGTGTGTGTGTGTGTATACATACATACATACATACATACATACATACATACACATACATACATACACATACATACATACATACATATATATACGTATATGTGTGTGTGTGTGTGTGTACATATATATATATATACACGTATATGTGTGTGTGTGTGTGTGTGTATGTATATATATATATATATATATATATATGTATATGTGTGTGTGTGTATATATATGTATATACGTATATATGTGTGTGTGTGTGTGTGTGTGTGTATATATATATATGTATATAATTTATCAGTAGAAAGTGAAAATGTCTTTGTCTTGTGCATTAATAGCACAGTGTGACTTTTACAAGGTGAGGTGCCCAATATGTTTACTGCACATGAGGGAAACAAGCAGCTTTAGGAATTCACCTCTAGACCTGCGGATGCTCCCTGAGGTAAGCTTCAGCGCGCTAACATTAGCTTTCTAACATTTGAATCAAATAACATGAGTGTAACTGGATATTTAGCTAATTAAAGATCTGATAGGAAAAGCACCTTTTCCTCTCAATATCAAGTACTTGTTGTCTTATTTTTAAGTTCAACAAACTGGCTTTACATCACATGGCCAAATTAGCCTAATCGCCACAGCTTTGGAGGAACTAGCGAATAATGATGTTGTGTTAACGTTTATTTTAAGCCGTTACTCCTCAAAAGATTCTCTAATTATTTTATTACTTAATATTAATTAATTTTCTTCTTTTATTTTTGTAATGTGAATATTAACAGGGGTCTAAAGAATTTTCTGTATGTATCAGGTTGTTGAAAAGGAATTTGTTTCTGTCACAACCTGCACCGCCATTTTGGACTTTTGTTTTGTTCTGTCTTTG
>NC_044507.1:1035000-1040000 GCF_902362185.1 Chanos chanos
ACAGACACACACACAATTACAGTACACATTACGCATGTGTACATACATAAACACACACACACACACATACAATACACATTACGCATGTGTACACACATAAACACACACACACACACACACATACAGTACACATTACACATGTGTACATACATAAACACACACACACACACATACAGTACACATTACGCATGTGTACATACATAAACACACACACACACACACACACATACAGGACACATTACGCATGTGTACATACATAAACACACACACACACACATACAGTACACATTACGCATGTGTACATACATAAACACATACACACACACATACAATACACATTACGCATGTGTACACACATAAACACACACACACACACACACATACAGTACACATTACACATGTGTACATACATAAACACACACACACACACACATACAGTACACATTACGCATGTGTACACACATAAACACACACACACACACACACATACAGTACACATTACGCATGTGTACATACATAAACACACACACACACACATACAGTACACATTACGCATGTGTACATACATAAACACACACACACACACACACATACAGTACACATTACACATGTGTACATACATAAACACACACACACACACATACAGTACACATTACGCATGTGTACATACATAAACACACACACACACACACACAGTACACATTACACATGTGTACACACATAAACACACACACACACACACACATACAGTACACATTACACATGTGTACATACATAAACAGACACACACACAATTACAGTACACATTACGCATGTGTACATACATAAACACACACACACACACATACAATACACATTACGCATGTGTACACACATAAACACACACACACACACACACATACAGTACACATTACACATGTGTACATACATAAACACACACACACACACATACAGTACACATTACGCATGTGTACATACATAAACACACACACACACACACACACATACAGGACACATTACGCATGTGTACATACATAAACACACACACACACACATACAGTACACATTACGCATGTGTACATACATAAACACATACACACACACATACAATACACATTACGCATGTGTACACACATAAACACACACACACACACACACATACAGTACACATTACACATGTGTACATACATAAACACACACACACACACACATACAGTACACATTACGCATGTGTACATACATAAACACACACACACACACACACATACAGTACACATTACGCATGTGTACATACATAAACACACACACACACACATACAGTACACATTACGCATGTGTACATACATAAACACACACACACATACAGTACACATTACACATATGTACATACATAAACACACACACACACATACAGTACACATTACACATATGTACATACATAAACACACACACACACATACAGTACACATTACGCATGTGTACATACATAAACACACACACACACACATACAGTACACATTACGCATGTGTACATACATAAACACACACATACACACATACAGTACACATTACGCATGTGTACACACATAAACACACACACACACACACATACAGTACACATTACACATGTGTACATACATAAACACACACACACACACATACAGTACACATTACGCATGTGTACATACATAAACACACACACACACACACATACAGTACACATTACGCATGTGTACATACATAAACACACACACACACACACACATACAGTACACATTACACATGTGTACATACATAAACACACACACACACACATACAGTACACATTACGCATGTGTACATACATAAACACACACACACACACATACAGTACACATTACGCATGTGTACATACATAAACACACACACACACACACATACAGTACACATTACACATGTGTACATACATAAACACACACACACATACAGTACACATTACACATGTGTACATACATAAACACACACACACACACACACACACATACAGGACACATTACGCATGTGTACATACATAAACACACACACACACACACACACACATACGTATACAGTACACATTACGCATGTGTACATACATAAACACACGCACACACACACACACATATAAAGTACACATTACACATGTGTACATACATAAACACACACACACACACACACACACACACACAGTACACATTACACATATGTACATACATAAACACACACACATACAGTACACATTACAAATGTGTACATACATAAACACACACACACACACACACACACATACAGTACACATTATGCATGTGTACATACATAAACACACACACACACACACATATACAGTACACATTACACATGTGTACATAGATAAACACACACACACACACACACACACACACATACAGTACACATTATGCATGTGTACATACATAAACACACACACACACACACACACACACAGTACACATTACACATGTGTACATACATAAACACACACACATACAGTACACATTACAAATGTGTACATACATAAACACACACACACACACACACACACACATACAGTACACATTATGCATGTGTACATACATAAACACACACACACACACACATATACAGTACACATTACACATGTGTACATAGATAAACACACACACACACACACACACACACACAGTACACATTACACATGTGTACATACATAAACACACACACATACAGTACACATTACAAATGTGTACATACATAAACACACACACACACACACATACAGTACACATTATGCATGTGTACATACATAAACACACACACACACACACATATACAGTACACATTACACATGTGTACATACATAAACACACACACACACACAGTACACACATTACACATGTGTACATACATAAACACACACACATACAGTACACATTACAAATGTGTACATACATAAACACACACACACACACACACACACACACACATACAGTACAAATTACACATGTGTACATACATAAACACACACACACACACATATACAGTACACATTACGCATGTGTACATAGATAAACACACACACACACACACACACACACACACATACAGTACACATTACACATGTGTACATACATAAACACACACACACACATACAGTACACATTACACATGTGTACATACATAAACACACACATACAGTACACATTACACATGTGTACATACATAAACACACACACACACACATACAGTACACATTACACATATGTATAAACATAAACACACACACACACACACACACACACATACAGTACACATTACACATGTGTACATACATAAACACACACACACACATACAGTACACATTACACATGTGTACATACATAAACACACACACACAAACTTACGACTCCAGTAGGGCGAGTAGCGGGTCAGGCTGTGAAATCTCTAATGGCATCTGATTGGTCTGATCTCGACTCAAACGGATGATGTCACACAGAGCCTGTGAAGCGTTTGACTGTCTCTGCACACACACACACACACACACACACACACACACACACACAGAACAGTAACAAAAATGGGACAGGTATTTGGATAGGGTTAGGATTAGTGTGTGTGTGCGTGTGTACTGACCTCAGTGTCAGTGTGAGGTTGAATGAGTGTGTGTGTGTGTGTGTGTGTGTGTGTGTGTGTGTGTGTGTGTGTCTGTGTGTGTGTGTATGTACTGACCTCAGTGTCAGTGTGAGTTTGAATGAGTGTGTGTGTGTGTGTGTGTGTGTGTACTGACCTCAGTGTCAGTGTGAGGTTGAATGAGTGTGTGTGTGTGTGTGTGTGTGTGTGTACTGACCTCAGTGTCAGTGTGAGGTTGAATGAGTGTGTGTGTGTGTGTGTGTGTGTGTGTGTGTACTGACCTCAGTGTCAGTGTGAGGTTGAATGAGTGTGTGTGTGTGTGTGTGTGTGTGTACTGACCTCAGTGTCAGTGTGAGGGTGAATGAGTGTGTGTGTGTGTGTGTGTGTGTGTACTGACCTCAGTGTCAGTGTGAGGTTGAATGAGTGTGTGTGTGTGTGTGTGTGTGTGTACTGACCTCAGTGTCAGTGTGAGGGTGAATGAGTGTGTGTGTGTGTGTGTGTGTGTGTACTGACCTCAGTGTCAGTGTGAGGTTGAATGAGTGTGTGTGTGTGTGTGTGTGTGTGTGTGTGTGTGTGTACTGACCTCAGTGTCAGTGTGAGGTTGAATGAGTGTGTGTGTGTGTGTGTACTGACCTCAGTGTCAGTGTGAGGTTGAATGAGTGTGTGTGTGTGTGTGTGTGTACTGACCTCAGTGTCAGTGTGAGGTTGAATGAGTGTGTGTATGTGTGTGTGTGTGTGTACTGACCTCAGTGTCAGTGTGAGGTTGAATGAGTGTGTGTGTGTGTGTGTGTGTACTGACCTCAGTGTCAGTGTGAGGTTGAATGAGTGTGTGTGTGTGTACTGACCTCAGTGTCAGTGTGAGGTTGAATGAGTGTGTGTGTGTGTGTGTGTGTACTGACCTCAGTGTCAGTGTGAGATTGAATGAGTGTGTGTGTGTGTGTGTGTGTGTACTGACCTCAGTGTCAGTGTGAGGTTGAATGAGTGTGTGTGTGTGTGTGTGTGTGTGTGTACTGACCTCAGTGTCAGTGTGAGGGTGAATGAGTGTGTGTGTGTGTGTGTGTGTGTGTGTGTGTACTGACCTCAGTGTCAGTGTGAGGTTGAATGAGTGTGTGTGTGTGTGTGTGTGTGTACTGACCTCAGTGTCAGTGTGAGGTTGAATGAGTGTGTGTGTGTGTGTACTGACCTCAGTGTCAGTGTGAGGGTGAATGAGTGTGTGAGTGTGTGTGTGTGTGTACTGACCTCAGTGTCAGTGTGAGGTTGAATGAGTGTGTGTGTGTGTGTGTGTGTGTACTGACCTCAGTGTCAGTGTGAGGTTGAATGAGTGTGTGTGTGTGTGTGTGTACTGACCTCAGTGTCAG
>NC_044507.1:1045000-1070000 GCF_902362185.1 Chanos chanos
ACGAGGCATTTATAATAGAAGAATAACCTCTCAACTGTCAAAGCAGAAAAGGCACGTTCTTCCCCGCGGATCCCGTAATCGGAGGGAAATAGCGGCCTTTGCCTTTTTAGTTGGCTTGTCATGCTCAATGTCAACGGGTTAAACATAAGTGAAAGGCAGACGAAAGTGTAGGAAGCCTACGATGGTTGAAACATAGACTCTCTATTCAACCGAAGTCATGCAAAGGGCTGTCTTCACTGAATTCTTAAAATCGCATGACATTTCCCTCAGTCTTTATTAACAAACGTTTTATTTGTCTGTTTGTTTTTTGTTTTTGTTTTTGTTTTTTTTACGGGGAATTTGGGATACGCCTCTACAGCTGCAGAAACGTCATCAGGTCACTCAGAATTATCGATACTGAAATTCGATTCCATAAATATAGTAGCTACGTTAATGTTACGCAATAACAATGCATATGTTTTTCTGTTGCTCACAAAATAGCAGGATCACGCGAGATATTGGCCTGTGTCACAAGTGAGTTGCACAGCTTGGTACAGCTGGCTCGCTAAATAACTGAAAGACAGTTACGCTGACAGCTCATACACAGTATGAGGGTGAGCTGGAGGTTTAATAATAGGTTTCCAGGGAACATAATAAATTCTAAGCGCATCATAACTTACCTCCCTCACTGAAGCTCCAGGAAGATCAGTTCAATTTTTATCAGCCAGAGCTAACGGACTGTCTATCTGAATGAGAAAGCATTGCTGTCTGCCCCAGCGGAATAATTTACACAGAGCCTCTCTCCCTTGGACTCAAATATTACAGTATCACCTGCCTAATGAGCGGTGTCCTGAAGACAGAAAGCCGTAAAAAATGATTTTTGTTGTATTTTCAGGCAAAATGGCGGACTCTGTCACGAGTGTGCGCAGGCACTTCGGGACGCAAATACTCTCTCTCTCTCTCTCTCTCTCTCAAACACGCACGCACACACACTCACTCTCTCTCTGTCTCTGTGAGTGTGTGTATGCGCGCGCGTGCGTGCGTGCATAATTTATTTGCTGCAAGCTTAGTTTATTATAGCCTATTTGACCACACAAACATTCGTTTCCAGTGAAGGTCAACGGCACTGTCGCTTTAATACATCAAACTCCTCAGACTGAATCAGACTGAACAAAAGAAACACTTTAAACGTTACACAGAATAATCAGGATTTCATGGGTTATTTTAATAAGGATTTTAATTTCCATTAACAGTACAATCGACATGGCTTGGGTAGCAGACTTTCAGAACATTACTGAACAGAAAATGAATTCATATGTTTGGCTCATGACATACGAGATCATGTAGCCTTTAACTCACAACTGGTAAGTAAATATCCAAACCAATAAACCACCTCATATAACCAGCATAATATAAGCAACATGAAACACCTCATTTGACCAGCATAAACGCACTGCATTTTTGACGAGCCATATAACCAGGACTGAGTTTTTTAAACTGGTTATTTTCATGGGTTTCTTTGGCGGATGGAGTCTAGACTGTAACATCATCTGGTCAGAAGCTTGGCAGTGCGCAGGATCGCACAGAGATCAGTGGAACCAGTGGAAGTGTGGCGTGACAAAAGCTGGAGAGGGAAACGCAGTCAAGACCTTTCCCCATTCCAGCGTCCCGTTTGTCCATATGTGCAACCCCTGAGGAGTAATATGTCATTCGTGTCGTGTAGTCGCGGTTAAAGCGGAGGACACTGCAGCTGTGCGTTATATCCTTAACTTGTCAGAACACCGGCATGGTGCTTAAGTGTTTATGTAAGAGGCGTATGCTACCTGTGCAATACGTAACCTATGTGACGTGCGTGTACGTATGTTATGCTATGCTCGGTAAAGAATGTTAAAGAACAGAAAGATTAGGCTTTTGGAATGTCAGAGAGAATACAGTGTTGTTTCTGCAGAGGTAAACCAAGGACACACACACACACACATACACACCCACTCCGCGCTAGTCCCAGAGGAAACCGTAGGTTACCTGGGTACAGGTACTTTGCGCAGTTAACCTGAAATCAGTGTTGATGGTATTGTCATAACGATCAAGACTAAAAGGAGTGTTGGGTGAAGCTGATCCCAGAGCGGCGGTTCGAAGCGGAGAGTAACCAAGTAATCAGCTGACAGTGGGATTCCTCGGTGACCGGGATAGGGGTTGACGCATTGCGTATGACGTATCAGACCGTTTTTTCGCCTGGTTGTACTCCGGTTGGAAGCAACGGGTTCGCTGGTGTAACGGTAGCGATATGGCTAGCGTCGCAGATACTAAACTATACGACATTCTTGGAGTGTCACCGTCAGCCTCTGAAAATGAACTGAAAAAGGTAACAAACGGGGTTTTCCGACAGCAATGTGGCAACGTTACTGGAACAATTACGAGTCTTGTGTTTGTTTAGACAGCAGCCTGCCCTTTGGCTGCCATTCATTGTCAGTTGGCCTTTGTAAAAATAGAGCAATGTTGCGGTTTTCGTGAAAATTCCCATATTTTGCGGGGACTTGGGAACCCTGTAAGACCAAGTCATCCGCTAGAAACATCATTTTGTTTGTGTTAAATGATGTCAGCCAGCCGGCGTGTCACGCTTTTATGCCAGCATCTCTATGCGGGAGCTATGTAAAGCTAACAGTGAATAGAGATGGATAGGATAGCTTTGCTAAGCTAACAATGCATGGAAATGAACGGGCAGGCGAGTTAGCCAAGCTCGTGAGCA
This sequence comes from Chanos chanos, assembly GCF_902362185.1. Taxonomy (NCBI): domain Eukaryota; kingdom Metazoa; phylum Chordata; class Actinopteri; order Gonorynchiformes; family Chanidae; genus Chanos; species Chanos chanos. The sequence goes on from NC_044507.1 coordinate 1,047,726, forward strand.
TGGACCAGACAGGGTTAGCCAAAACGTCATTTACAGTTGTTTTGTGGTCCGCTACCTACATTAATACAATTAGGAAGAAAATAGTGTTCAACTTACCATGTACTTGCCTTCATTATGTCAAACTCCTATTAAGAGTTGCAGGTAATGTTTATGCAAACCAGCAAACATTTTTTATTTTATATTTTAGTATACAGCTTGTAACATATACAAAAATATAACAAACTCCACTACGCCAAAATGAGCCATTTAATACCTTACAACACAAAAATGGGGCAGTTCGCTTTAATTCATTCGTTATTTTGAATATTGTCTCGCGTAACCCCAGTGTAAATGTTAACACTTCAGACTAGGAACGTAACATGGATTTGGTAAAGCGACGACCGTCAGTGGGTTTGTCAGCATATGCTTAGCCTCATTAGAGTTTGTGCCTTGGAAAATATTTTCTCCCGTTCTTGAAATAAATTGCATTTCTTTGGAGAGTTAAATTGCGGTTTTGTTTTAGCTTTGGACCAGGCTTAATCTTCATCAGAGATATACAACTTCCAAAGATTTTCGCTGTCCTGCTGAACCACTCAGAAACCGCTGGGTATAGGCTATTGTCATCAAACAAACATGAGCTGTTGAAAATTCCAGTGGCTTCCAGCAGAGAACGCTCACTGGTGCCCGCTGGACAGCAGTGGTGTGTAATAGTTTCTGCTGGAGTCATATGGGTTATCTTTGGTGTGTCCCATCATCACACAGTCCAGAGATGAAGGCTTGGTTAGGAATTTGGTGAGGACACGTGAGTGGGTTGGGAATGGTAAACCTCAGGTTGTAATGCAGTTTCACATAACAACAGATGCTGTGGTCTTGCCTACAGTAGGATAGATGTTTCAGGCACCAGGAATCCCTGGAATGCATCACAGAGTTTTGATCATATTCTAAATGTTGTTGAGTGATCTGCTATTACACAGCATAAAACCTGTCAGGTTTATGTAGAACAGTACCACTCTTTATAGTCATACGTGTCTTATGTCCTACACTTTTCTCTGTCTTATCATGTGAACTGTGACTGTTAGCCTGCCCTCTGTGTCTCTGTCCTCTCTTCACAATGTTCATCTGTCATATTTATATGATCTTGTTAAAATATTAACAGGCAGTACAGGTATGTATGTCTGTTGTAATAGTCTGTCAACACATGCATATGTTTTAGCACTCACACACACTGAGCCACTGTTAAAGTAGATTTAGTTCCTTGTGGGGACCTGTAAAAGTGTTCAGTAAGTACTGTTTTGGAGGCACTGATGCTGGTGAGTTCCAAACAGTTTTGTGTCTTAGTGCTCCAAAACTTTTCTCAGGTTCTTTATAAGACACAGAAACGACCAACGACTGCAGGATATGAGCAGCTTCATTACTGGGCTTGAAACTGTTCTTTATCTTCAGTTGCACTTTCAGGTTCTCCTTGTTGAGCTCTGGATTCTGATCTGTTATCTCATTGGCTCCCCCAGGTCAACAGAATGTTCCTGTTTCCCAAGAACTTGCAAGTCTGTCTGATAAAACCTCTAAGAAAACTGCGAGTGCAAAGTAGTGCTCTGTGGATCCCAGCTCTGTGGAAGTCTGCAGGGGACTCTGTGGTGGGCTGACCTGCCTTTCCAGTGCGTCTTATTGGTAGTTGTCTTAAGTGTGTGGCATTTGGGTCAGCTCAGTACCTATGGAGTCAACCATGTCCCCAGCCTTAGGCCTATACCTTTTGGGACCTTTGCTGGTTTCAGTCAGGGAGTGATTTTGACATAGGGGCTGCCGTTGTTTGTGTTTGTAGTAATTTACTCAGACACTCCAGTGTCATTACAGCCAGCAGGAGCCCTGAGACTTGACTGTCCTTTGGAGGAACCTGTCTGGCAAACGGCTGGTCTTTGTGCCTGTGTCAGATGGAGCTGGCGAACCCACTGGAACACTGACTGAGAACTCCACAGATGGCTTGGTCTCTGTATTTAGTGGGGTTCAGTGTGCTGTATCTGTGAGAGAAACTTTTGCCCTCAGTGATCTTGCCTGACTGGTTGCTGAGAGGGGCCAGTTTGTGAACTCACTACAGTGAATCTTGATTCAAGGAAGTGGTAACACATACTGTTTTTTATCGGAGTGCGCTCCACAGGGCACAGACACAAAGCATGAGACTGTTGCATAAGGATTTAATGCAAGGTTCAGCTCCAGATTTACCTGCCACTTTGGCAGCCGCATCATATGTCAGACCTCATCATATGTCAGACCTCATCATATGTCAGACCTCCGGACATGGGAGATTTAGTCTGAAGACTAAAGCTGGCACCATGGCAGTTTCCTCTCCAGGTGTTCTTACAACCTCATTTAGGACAATAAACACCTCACCAGGCATGAGATCATGATCGACAAAATCTTAGACTCACCGATTCTTGCTTTTTCACAGACATCTTGGATGCCATCAATTATTATTGCCCACTGCAGAATTACTGTAGACCTGTTTGCTTTTTCAAGGTCTTTTCTTGCCAAACATGTCAGAAAGTGGTTTTGGCACCGTGGACTGATAGCCACGACTGTGTTAACGAGTCAGCAAGAATTTGGTCAGTTTTGCCAAGAAACTTGACAGTTGTTTTAAAAATTCCCGTCCATGGCTCCAGAGCGTAATCATTTTGGTCCCACTTGCAACCAAAAATCTGTCAAGTGCAACTAAACATCTTCTTTGGTCGCGTCGGTGAGCCTGACATTAGCAGGTCTGTCTGTGTGTGTATACCTGTAGCGCTATTTTTTTTCCCACCTGCACTGTGCGAAGACCCGCCCCCTACACTGCCTCTGATTGGCTCTGACCCTGATATTCTTCTTTGCTGAATGCGGGTGGGGAAAAAAATAAGGCATGTGTGTATGTGTGAAAGCGTGCCCTGTGCTCCTGCTCAAAACATCACAACCTTAAAACATAACAGTAATTGAAAATGAAGAGAACTATTGATTGTTTTTTCATCAAGAGAAATGCTGCGGTGACCGTTACACCTGTCCCCGGCCCTGAGAGGCCCAGCCCAGACCCCACATCATAGGTACCACTCCACCACCTGTCCCCGGCCCTGAAGGGCCCAGCCCAGACCCCACATCATAGGTACCACTCCACCACCTGTCCCCGGCCCTGAAGGGCCCAGCCCAGACCCCACATCATAGGTACCACTCCACCACCTGTCCCCGGCCCTGAAGGGCCCAGCCCAGACCCCACATCATAGGTACCACTCCACCACCTGTCCCCGGCCCTGAAGGGCCCAGCCCAGACCCCACATCATAGGTACCGCTCCACCACCTGTCCCCACTGCCCCCGGCCCTGAAGAGCCCAGCCCAGACCCCACATCATAGGGACCGCTCCACCACCTGTCCCCACTGTCCCCGGCCCTGAAGAGCCCAGCCCAGACCCCACATCATAGGGACCGCTCCACCACCTGTCCCCACTGTCCCCGGCCCTGAAGGGCCCAGCCCAGACCCCACATCATAGGTACCGCTCCACCACCTGTCCCCACTGTCCCCGGCCCTGAAGGGCCCAGCCCAGACCCCACATCATAGGTACCGCTCCACCACCTGTCCCCACTGTCCCCGGCCCTGAAGGGCCCAGCCCAGACCCCACATCATAGGTACCGCTCCACCACCTGTCCCCACTGTCCCCGGCCCTGAAGGGCCCAGCCCAGACCCCACATCATAGGTACCGCTTCACCACCTGTCCCCACTGTCCCCGGCCCTGAAGGGCCCAGCCCAGACCCCACATCATAGGTACCGCTCCACCACCTGTCCCCACTGTCCCCGGCCCTGAAGGGCCCAGCCCAGACCCCACATCATCAGTACCGCTCCACCACCTGTCCCCACTGTCCTCGGCCCTGAAGGGCCCAGCCCAGACCCCACATCATAGGTACCGCTCCACCACCTGTCCCCGGCCCTGAAAGGCCCAGCCCAGACCCCACATCATCGGTACCACTCCACCACCTGTCCCCACTGTCCCTGGCCCTGAGAGGCTCAGCCCAGACCCCACATCATCAGTACCACTCCACCACCTGTCCCCACTGTCCCCGGCCCTGAAGAGCCCAGCCCAGACCCCACATCATAGGGACCGCTCCACCACCTGTCCCCACTGTCCCCGGCCCTGAAGGGCCCAGCCCAGACCCCACATCATAGGTACCGCTCCACCACCTGTCCCCACTGTCCCCGGCCCTGAAGGGCCCAGCCCAGACCCCACATCATAGGTACCGCTTCACCAACTGTCCCGACTGTCTCCGGCCCTGAAGGGCCCAGCCCAGACCCCACATCATAGGTACCGCTCCACCACCTGTCCCCACTGTCCCCGGCCCTGAAGGGCCCAGCCCAGACCCCACATCATCGGTACCGCTCCACCACCTGTCCCCACTGTCCCCGGCCCTGAAGGGCCCAGCCCAGACCCCACATCATAGGGACCGCTCCACCACCTGTCCCCGGCCCTGAAAGGCCCAGCCCAGACCCCACATCATCGGTACCACTCCACCACCTGTCCCCACTGTCCCCGGTAAGATGCCTAATCCTGACGTCTACAGCGGAGGTGGCCCCTTCTGACTCCGAGCCAGAGCTTACTGCATACAAAAAGGCCAGAATATCTGCCTTTCACAAAGAATGGCTTGTCCAATTTCAGTGGCTCAGATATGATAAAACGGCCAATATTATGCTTTGCATTTAATTGCAAAGGGTGCGGCCGAAGCATCGCTGGGAGCATCAGTGTTCCGAATTGAAATGCTAAAAAAAGCACAATGTCTCCAAGAAAAGCGTCCTGTACCCTGCACCTCTAGCCCTCTTTACAGTCATTTACATAACGTGTTCAGAAATTACCAATGTGTATAGAAACTGACAAAAAAGGTAATGCTGCAGTGAAAAGTTTTGGGTACACTAGTGCAACCAATGTAAAAAGTTAGTCTGGAGCCCTGCCTTCACTGTATGTGTGGCTGTGGAAAGCCTAGTTAGGCATTAGCAGTCAGTGCATCACCGTGGGCTTTTCTCTACTGATGTTGTCTCAGCCATGCAATGCACCCTTCCACTATCTGAATCCTTTAGACAAAAAGGCAAGACCGGATCTTCTTGCCCAGGTTCGGGTCCCCACATTGTTAAAGCTCATATTAAAGCACTGAAAATATAACACACCTCCCAGCAATGGGCTTTGGTGAGGCCAGGGAAACAGGGTGTACCAGCCCTCATTAAAACACAGGACTCCGTTTGATGTTCTCTGAATATCAGTAAATGTAGGATCAGAGTGATATGGCTCTCCAGCTGTTTACATCATTGCTGTATCTTTCCTGTGCACTGTCATTGTCTCCCTGCTTTCCCATTGGCCCTGGTGATGTCAGGATCCATGCTCCTACCTCCCTGAAAGGATACATTCTTTGAAAATGACACTGCACTGGTATATTAGCACAGGGAATGCCGTTTACCTCAGACATCACAAACACAGTGACATATCAGATGTATAAATATTTATCAGTCATGTACCTGGGTTCTGTGCTGTTCACTTCATCAGGATGCATAGCTTCATATTTCTGAGATAATTAACTTATATGTGTCACATACAAAACAGGCCCTCTAAAGTAAAGTGAAAGGGTATTAACACTAATATTCTTCATGTTAATTTAGGATGGCCAGCAGTTGGCTATATCACAGGTCCCAGCATTGAGTGGTAGGTGGGTTCACAGAGGAGAGGGCTGCAGACTGGAGCTGAGACCCGACTCTCTGACTCTCTGTCTGCCTGCTGCCCCTGCTCATGCCAATTCTATGCTTGTAGCCTAATGATTAAATGATTTATTATTATTATTATTGTTGTTGTTTTTATAAGTTTTCATTGGCCCTACAGTAATTATCTAATGCCTATGGGACTCCAACAACTTAATTCCTGTTGTATGCAATTTTATTGTTTTGCCACAAGGCAGTGTTCCTGTTCACTCCCTGCTGGCCTCACCCAGGCAGCAAACCTGGGGGTATTCCAGAAAGCGGGTTTAGTGAAAACTGTGTGTTAGTTAACTCAGAGCAGGTTAGGGCACACACACCTCCCTAAAGGCCCTGCAGTCAAGGAAGAGCTGTCACCATCCTCACCGGCAGTGATGTTCAGAGAGCAGACCTGCAGACTGTCTTCTCTTTCAGTAAGACATGATGCATTACATGTCGGCACTAAATGGAGTTTAATTTTCCCACAGGCGTACCGTAAATTAGCAAAGGAGTATCATCCAGACAAAAACCCTAATGCTGGAGACAAGGTAAGGGCACTTTTAACATATTATAAATTAGGGTTAGGGTTATAATGATAGTAATGAGGATTCATTCCTTAACAGTGTTTAACTATTGAACTGTGCAGTAAAACAGGCAGGTTACACACACACACACAGTCAGTCAGTCAGTCAATGAGTGTGAGTGATTTGTAAGTTCAAGTTTATTTAAAGCCCAGTATCACTGTTTACTGTCTCAGAGGGCTTTACACACCCACAGGTTTACAACAAACAAAACAGGATTTGTAGTGTTTTTTTCTGGCTATGTGTGTGTCTCTGTGGTTGTGTGTGTGTGTGTGTACGTGTGTGTGCTTGTAGTTTAAAGAAATCAGCTTTGCCTACGAGGTTCTGACGAACCCAGAGAAAAAGGAGCTGTACGATCGGTATGGAGAGCAGGGTTTACGAGAGGGTGGAGGCGGTGGAGCCGGAATGGAGGACATTTTCTCACACATCTTTGGTGGAGGACTGTTTGGGTTTATGGGTGGCCAGGGCAGGAGCCAAAATGGTGGCAGACGGCGAGGAGAGGACATGGTGCATCCACTGAAGTGAGTCAGTCAGGAAACTGGAGATGTGCATCAGTGAAACACAGGGGTATGATAAAACCACTGCAGCTGTTTCTGATAACAGCAACAACAACAACAGCAGTCATAGTACTAGTCTGTGTGAGAAATCATTTTCCCTCTGATAACAATCTGAGATTGTCTCTTAAGTCCTTATTTGGGTTCTTTACTCCAACCACTGTCCTCATACACCACTATTACAACACACACTGTCCTCATACACCACTATTACAGCACACACTGTCCTCATACACCACTATTACAATACACACTGTCCTCATACACCACTATTACAATACACACTGTCATACACCACTATTACAACACACACTGTCCTCATACACCACTATTACAACACACACTGTCCTCATACACCACTATTACAACACACACTGTCCTCATACACCACTATTACAATACACACTGTCCTCATACACCACTATTACAACACACATTGTCCTCATACACCACTATTACAACACACACTGTCCTCATACACCACTATTACAATACACACTGTCATACACCACTATTACAACACACACTGTCCTCATACACCACTATTACAACACACACTGTCCTCATACACCACTATTACAGCACACACTGTCCTCATACACCACTATTACAACACACACTGTCCTCATACACCACTATTACAACACACACTGTCCTCATACACCACTATTACAACACACACTGTCCTCATACACCACTATTACAACACACACTGTCATACACCACTATTACAATACACACTGTCCTCATACACCACTATTACAATACACACTGTCCTCATACACCACTATTACAACACACACTGTCCTCATACACCACTATTACAACACACACTGTCCTCATACACCACTATTACACTACACACTGTCCTCATACACCACTATTACAATACACACTGTCCTCATACACCACTATTACAACACACACTGTCCTCATGCACCACTATTACAATACACACTGTCATACACCACTATTACAATACACACTGTCCTCATACACCACTATTACAATACACACTGTCATACACCACTATTACAACACACACTGTCCTCATACACCACTATTACAACACACACTGTCCTCATACACCACTATTACAACACACACTGTCCTCATACACCACTATTACAACACACACTGTCCTCATACACAACTATTACAATACACACTGTCATACACCACTATTACAATACACACTGTCCTCATAAACCACTATTACAACACACACTGTCCTCATACACCACTATTACAACACACACTGTCCTCATACACCACTATTACAACACACACTGTCCTCATACACCACTATTACAACACACACTGTCCTCATACACCACTATTACAATACACACTGTCCTCATACACCACTATTACAACACACACTGTCCTCATACACCACTATTACAACACACACTGTCCTCATACACAACTATTACAATACACACTGTCATACACCACTATTACAATACACACTGTCCTCATACACCACTATTACAACACACACTGTCCTCATACACCGCTATTACAACACACACTGTCTTCATACACCACTACTACAACACACACTGTCCTCATACACAACTATTACAATACACACTGTCCTCATACACAACTATTACAACACACACTGTCCTCATACACCACCATTACAACACACACTGTCCTCATACACCACTATTACAATACACACTGTCATACACCACTATTACAATACACACTGTCCTCATACACCACTATTACAATACACACTGTCCTCATACACCACTATTACAACACACACTGTCCTCATACACCACTATTACAACACACACTGTCCTCATACACCACTATTACACTACACACTGTCCTCATACACCACTATTACAATACACACTGTCCTCATACACCACTATTACAACACACACTGTCCTCATACACCACTATTACAACACACACTGTCCTCATACACCACTATTACAATACACACTGTCCTCATACACCACTATTACAATACACACTGTCATACACCGCTATTACAATACACACTGTCCTCATACACCACTATTACAATACACACTGTCATACACCACTATTACAATACACACTGTCCTCATACACCACTATTACAACACACACTGTCCTCATACACCACTATTACAATACACACTGTCCTCATACACCACTATTACAACACACACTGTCCTCATACACCGCTATTACAACACACACTGTCCTCATACACCGCTATTACAACACACACTGTCCTCATACACCACTATTACAATACACACTGTCCTCATACACCACTATTACAATACACACTGTCCTCATACACCGCTATTACAACACACACTGTCCTCATACACCACTATTACAACACACACTGTCCTCATACACCGCTATTACAACACACACTGTCCTCATACACCACTATTACAATACACACTGTCCTCATACACCACTATTACAATACACACTGTCCTCATACACCACTATTACAATACACACTGTCCTCATACACCACTATTACAACACACACTGTCCTCATACACCACTATTACAACACACACTGTCCTCATACACCGCTATTACAATACACACTGTCCTCATACACCGCTATTACAACACACACTGTCCTCATACACCGCTATTACAATACACACTGTCCTCATACACCGCTATTACAATACACACTGTCATACACCGCTATTACAATACACACTGTCCTCATACACCACTATTACAATACACACTGTCCTCATACACCACTATTACAATACACACTGTCATACACCACTATTACAATACACACTGTCCTCATACACCACTATTGCAACACACACTGTCCTCATACACCACTATTACAATACACACTGTCCTCATACACCACTATTACACTACACACTGTCATACACCACTATTACAACACACACTGTCCTCATACACCACTATTACAATACACACTGTCATACACCGCTATTACAACACACACTGTCCTCATACACCACTATTACAATACACACTGTCATACACCGCTATTACAACACACACTGTCCACATACACCACTATTACAATACACACTGTCCTCATACACCACTATTACAACACACACTGTCCTCATACACCACTATTACAATACACACTGTCATACACCACTATTACAATACACACTGTCCTCATACACCGCTATTACAACACACACTGTCCTCATACACCGCTATTACAACACACACTGTCATACACCGCTATTACAATACACACTGTCCTCATACACCACTATTACAATACACACTGTCATACACCACTATTACAATACACACTGTCCTCATACACCACTATTACAATACACACTGTCCTCATACACCACTATTACAACACACACTGTCCTCATACACCACTATTACAACACACACTGTCCTCATACACCGCTATTACAACACACACTGTCCTCATACACCACTATTACAATACACACTGTCCTCATACACCGCTATTACAACACACACTGTCCTCATACACAACTATTACAACACACACTGTCCTCATACACCGCTATTACAACACACACTGTCCTCATACACCGCTATTACAACACACACTGTCCTCATACACCGCTATTACAACACACACTGTCCTCATACACCACTATTACAATACACACTGTCCTCATACACCACTATTACAATACACACTGTCCTCATACACCACTATTACAATACACACTGTCCTCATACACCACTATTACAACACACACTGTCCTCATACACCACTATTACAACACACACTGTCCTCATACACCGCTATTACAATACACACTGTCCTCATACACCGCTATTACAACACACACTGTCCTCATACACCGCTATTACAATACACACTGTCCTCATACACCGCTATTACAATACACACTGTCATACACCGCTATTACAATACACACTGTCCTCATACACCACTATTACAATACACACTGTCCTCATACACCACTATTACAGTACACACTGTCCTCATACACCACTATTACAATACACACTGTCATACACCACTATTACAATACACACTGTCCTCATACACCACTATTGCAACACACACTGTCCTCATACACCACTATTACAATACACACTGTCCTCATACACCACTATTACACTACACACTGTCATACACCACTATTACAACACACACTGTCCTCATACACCACTATTACAATACACACTGTCATACACCGCTATTACAACACACACTGTCCTCATACACCACTATTACAATACACACTGTCATACACCGCTATTACAACACACACTGTCCACATACACCACTATTACAATACACACTGTCCTCATACACCACTATTACAACACACACTGTCCTCATACACCACTATTACAATACACACTGTCATACACCACTATTACAATACACACTGTCCTCATACACCGCTATTACAACACACACTGTCCTCATACACCGCTATTACAACACACACTGTCATACACCGCTATTACAACACACACTGTCATACACCACTATTACAACACACACTGTCATACACCACTATTACAACACACACTGTCCTCATACACCACTATTACAGCACACACTGTCCTCATACACCACTATTACAACACACACTGTCCTCATACACCACTATTACAATACACACTGTCCTCATACACCACTATTACAACACACACTGTCCTCATACACCACAATTACAACACACACTGTCCTCATACACCACAATTACAATACACACTGTCATACACCACTATTACACTACACACTGTCCTCATACACCACTATTACAATACACACTGTCCTCATACACCACTATTACAATACACACTGTCCTCATACACAACTATTACCTTAAATAGTGCCTTCTCTTTTCCTATCCTATGCATTGATCCATACCACCAATCAGTGTTACCATCACTCTCTACCTAGCACAGTGTAGTACCTGTAGTTCAAACCACTTACCTGCAGGTGGCAGTTTGTGTATATTGATGGAACTGCATAGGTGAATATGGTGTTAGTAGTGTATATTACATGTGTACATTTCTGTTGTGTGTGTGTGAGACAGAGTGTCACTAGAAGATCTTTATAACGGCAAAACCACCAAACTTCAGCTCAGTAAGAACGTACTGTGCAGTGCCTGCAATGGGTGAGTACATCACACACTGTTTTTGTATGAGTTTGGCTGTGTATGTGTGTGTTTGTTAAAGTTATAGAGCTGAAGTGTGTTTGTGCATGTGTGTGTGTGTGTGTGTGTGTTAGAGAGAGAGAGTTGGTGTGTGTTTGTGTAACACCGGAGTTTAACTAGAATCTTTCTGCCTTACTGTTTGATCGGTAACTCACTCACTCTGTGTGTCTGTTTCAGTCAGGGAGGTAAGACTGGAGCAGTGCAGAAGTGTAATGTATGTAGAGGGCGGGGAGTGCGGATCATGATCAGACAGCTGGCCCCTGGAATGGTCCAACAGATGCAGACAGTCTGCACTGACTGTAACGGAGAGGGTGAGTCAGCCTCTGCGTGTGTGTGAGTGTGAGTGTGCGTGTGTGTGTGAGTGTGCGTGTGAGTGTGCGTGTGAGTGTGCGTGTGAGTGTGCGTGTGTGTGTGAGTGTGTGTGTGAGTGTGTGTGTGCGTGTGAGTGTGTGTGTGTGTGTGCGTGTGAATGTGTGTGTGTGTGTGAGTGTGAGTGTGCGTGTGCGTGTGCGTGTGTGTGTGTGTGCGCGTGTGTGAGTGTGTATGTGTGTGTGCGCGCGCGTGCGTGAGTGTGTGTGTGTGTGCGCGCACGCTCGGGGGAGGGGTGGGGTGTTTGATCAGACTCTGGCCACTGGATTGGCGACAAAGGGATTTGCGAGTTCTGTTGAAATGCTGTGTTTTCTGTCCTCACTCTTCTCTGTTTATGCTGTTGTAGCTCAGTGCAGCTGGATGCTTCTGGACGTAATTGTGATTAGTGCTGAACGATTAATCGATTTCAAACCGAAATCGCGATTTAAGACAATGCGATTGGCAAATCGCAAAGGCTGCGATTCAGGATATAACTTATGCAGCGCGTCTGACCCAGGGTTTAAACTGTCGTGTTAATGGTTTTGCAAATTCATGCCGTCCACCTTGTGTGAAAGTCATGCTCACCAATCAGAAGTGCCATACTCCTCACGTACCAGTCATGCTCACCAATCAGAAGTGACCCAAGGCGACTAAGTATACGCCCACCAACAACAAACACGTGAAAGCCAAAGAAAACATTAGGTTCGTGGTTCGGACAAATGGCTTCCGCTGAGCCAGAGGCAACTTTGGACAATTTTTAAGTTTTTGGTTTTTTAATTATCATTATTTATTTAACACAGCTTTTGTGATATTTGTTCTATGTTCGGTCGTTCTATGGTCTAGGTCAGTTAAGTAAGGGATAATGGACAGCGAGCCGGTCATTAATGCGAAATAAACCCGACAGGATGATTCGCGTCGGGGTCTTGCATCACCCTGTCGGGGTTTATTCCGTATAATGACCGGATCGCCGTCCATTATCCCGCTTCTTACGCGGCTACCTCCTAAAGAAATCAATAATCTGATACAAGATATTGATTCAAAAATGATTACACTGCTTCCGCTGAAAAAAAAAAGTCCGTTAATGATCAGAGCGGCATCCATAGCAGCGGTCTGCCATTCAGACATAACAGACCGTAGAATACCGTAATTGACCAATCAGAATCGAGTATTCAACAAAGTCCTGTAATAAGAAAAAATGTAATAAATAGCCTACCTGTTGGAAGCAATATCTTTACGTTCTCATCCTTGCATTAGAATATAGAGTTAATATTTTGATGGTATCTGATGTGGTAATGCTCCATCTCATGTTTTAAATCTATTACACAGTGAATACTGAACTGAAGCTTGACTTTAAAAAATTATATCTCAAATCACAATCGCAGTATCTGTCAGAAAAATTGCAATTAGATATTTTCTCCAAATCGTTTAACCCTGACTTTGATTTTTATTCGTGGTTTGCTGGTTTTGTGGGTTTCCAGTCTGTTGTCCTGCTCTGGGCTGTTCTGTGGTCTGTAGATCTGTCACAGCTCATGGCTGTAGCAGGAAAATCTCCCTCCAATGATGAAACTCCTCCTCCGACAGTAATGTGTTATAGTGTGTGTGTGTGTGTGTGTATAATGTGTGTAGTGTGTATGTGTGTGTAATGTGTGTGTATAATGTGTGTAATATGTGGTGTGTGTGTGTGTGTGTGTAATATGTGGTGTGTGTGTATAATGTGTGTAATATGTGGTGTGTGTGTGTGTGTGTAATGCGTGTAGTGTGTATGTGTGTATAATGTGTGTAATATGTGGTGTGTGTGTGTGTATAATGTGTGTAGTGTGTATGTGTGTGTAATGTGTGTGTATAATGTGTGTAATATGTGGTGTGTGTGTGTGTGTGTGGTGCAGGGGAGGTGATCAGTGACCGGGATCGCTGTAAGGTGTGTGAAGGTAAGAAGGTACTGAAACAGATGAAAGTTCTGGAAGTTCACGTGGACAAAGGCATGAGACACGGACAGAAGATCACGTTCAGTGGAGAATCAGACCAGTCACCAAACACAGATCCAGGGGATATTGTGCTGGTACTACAGGAGAGAGAGCACGAGGTAACACACACACACACGCATATCACACACAGTATACACACACACACGCATATTACACACAGTATACACACACACGCATATTACACACAGTATACACACACACACGCATATTACACACAGTATGCACACACACACGCATATCACACACAGTATACACACACACACACGCATATCACACACAGTATACACACACAGTATACACACACGCATATCACACACAGTATACACACACACACACACATATTACACACAGTATACACACACACACGCATATCACACACAGTATACACACACACGCATATCACACACAGTATACACACACACACGCATATCACACACAGTATACACACACACACGCATATTACACACAGTATACACACACACACGCATATCACACACAGTATACACACACACACGCATATCACACACAGTATACACACACACACACGCATATCACACACAGTATACACACACACACACGCATATCACACACAGTATACACACACACACACGCATATTACACACAGTATACACACACACACTCGCATATTACACACAGTATACACACACACACGCACACACTCTCACTCTCACTCAGTGATTGATAATAGAGATAAGTCAGGCTCCATCATATTTTCACTATCAGTTGTTTAAAAATTTGTGTGTGTGTGTGTATATGTGTGTGTGTGTGTGTGTGTGTCTGTCTGTGTGTGTGTGTGCGTAGATGTTCCGTAGGGACGGTAATGACCTCTATGTCACCCAGACGATTGAACTGGTTGAAGCGCTGTGTGGATTTCAGTTCTGTCTCACACACCTTGATGGACGTCAGTTACTCATCAAATATCCACCTGGCAAAGTCATCCAACCAGGTATGCATGTAATATATATATGTGTGTGTGTGTGTGTGTTTGTCAGAGAAAGCATTAATGCAGTAATGTTGTGTGGAGGTTGTATGTGTGTTAGAGAGAGAAGATTAATGTTGTAGTTACATTGGGAATACGTTGTGTGCAGGTTGCATGAGAGTTGTCCGTGGTGAAGGGATGCCCCAGTACAGAAACCCGTTTGAGAAAGGAGATCTCTTCATCAAATTTGACGTCCAGTTTCCCCAGAACAGCTGGATCAGCCCAGAGAGACTTAGAGTAAAGCTTTCTCTCATATACTCATCTATCTGTCTCTCCATATGTTTATTGATCTCTCTGTTTATCTGTCTCTCCATCTGTTTATCTGTCTCTCCACCCATTCAGAAGAACTATCAGAACCAATCTGTCTCCCTGTCTGTCTATCTCATATATATACATACGTGTGTGTGTGTGTGTGTGTCACATTCAACTTAAATAGGCAAATGTTTCCTACTGAGTTCTGTTCTTATGTATGTGTGTGTATATATAACACGTGTGTGTAACGTGTGTAATGTGTGTGTGTGTGTGTGTGTGTGTGTGTGCGCGCACGTGTGTAATGTGTGTATATTGTGTGTATGTCTATAATGTGTGTAATATGTGTGTATTGTGTGTATGTCTATAATGTGTGTGTGTGCGCGCGCGCGTGTAATATGTATATATTGTGTGTATGTGTATAATGTGTATGTGTGTGTGTGCGCGTGCGTGTGTATATTGTGTGTATGTCTATAATGTGTATGTGTGTGCGTGGGCGTGTGTGTATATTGTGTGTATGTCTATAATGTGTGTGTGTGTGTGTGTGTGCGCGTGCGTGTGTGTAATGTGTGTATATTGTGTTTATGTCTATAATGTGTATGTGTGTGTGTGCGCGCATGCGTGTGTGTAATGTGTGTGTGTAGGAGCTGGAGGAGCTGTTGCCGGCGCGGGAGGAAACTCCTGTGATATCTGATGATGCAGAGGAGGTGGAGCTGGAGGACTTTGACATGACTGACGGGTCATGGGGGAGTCACCGTCGGGAGGTGTACAACGACAGCTCAGACGAGGAGGGGGGGCCTCACGGCCCGGGGGTGCAGTGTGCCCACCAATAGAGAAATGAAGCTTTCTTATTCCAGCTGCTCCCTAAACAGGAATACCCATACTCCCAGTCAGAGACAGGAATACTCCTATTCCAAATCAGAAAGACTCACACACTGACAAACCTTTAAATGGTTTGGTAAAACATGCACACGTATGCGCACACACACACACACACACACTCTCTGTCTCCCTCACACACACACACACACACACACACACACATTCTCTCTCTCTGTCTCTCAGAACACACACACACCCTCTCCCTCTCCCTATGTCTCTCTCTCTCTTACACACACACACACACACACACACACACACACACACTCTCTGCGGACCCTAGCCCTCTAGTCTCAGAAAACACAAACGACACAGACGGTTTTCATCTGCATTTCATTCCCATTGTAGATTTTTAAATGAACACTCCCTCTGTATTTGAAAAGGTGGAGAATATTGTGTATAGAATTTAAGTTATTATTGTAACTGTACTCTTACTCTCTCAGTCCTAGTCATAAAAACACATTTGCATTCAAATAACACACTCTGTGCTTCAAAGACATCAGCAAACCTCAGTGAAACTGAGATCATCTTTGTGGAAGTTTCCAAAAGTTCAATAAAAACATCCACCACGTGGTGAATGCTGAACAGGCGTGTGTCAGTGCTAATCACTCTGTCGTCTGTAACGTGTGGACAGGGGGAATCCTGTTCACCTGCACACAGATTGTAAATTCAGATGCACGTAGATTTACAGCTATATGTGTATTTACCTTTACAGATCATTACAGATTTACACCTGTATAACCCTGGTGTGTATTTATGTCTGTCTGACCTTTATGTATATCTGTACTTAAACATGGATTGTCATTTATAGATTTACATGCGTAGCACCTGTAGGAGTTCCGGAGTCTTGTCTGGTAGGATTCATATGGAGAGGAAACGCTAGTTACCAGTGTAACTGTGGTTCTTTGAATGCCTCCTGACCACCAGAGGCGCCATAGCCTTTGAATATTATCCGTTATACGTAGCATAGATCAATGTCACGTATGACTTACCTCATGCTCTAAATAGCGTTTCCACACGTCATACAGCCTCAGAAATCTTCCGAGTGACAAGTAACTCTGGCGGTCAGGAGGCATTCATAGAACCACAGTTACATTCGTAACTAGCGTTCTGTTCCATACATTCATAGAACCACAGTTACATTCGTAACTAGCGTTCTGTTCCATACATTCATAGAACCACAGTTACATTCGTAACTAGCGTTCTGTTCCATACATTCATAGAACCACAGTTACATTCGTAACTAGCGTTCTGTTTCATACATTCATAGAACCACAGTTACATTCGTAACTAGCGTTCTGTTTCATACATTCATAGAACCACAGTTACATTCGTAACTAGCGTTCTGTTCCATACATTCATAGAACCACAGTTACATTCGTAACTAGCGTTCTGTTTCATACATTCATAGAACCACAGTTACATTCGTAACTAGCGTTCTGTTTCATACATTCATAGAACCACAGATACATTCGTAACTAGCGTTCTGTTCCATACATTCATAGAACCACAGTTACATTCGTAACTAGCGTTCTGTTCCATACATTCATAGAACCACAGTTACATTCGTAACTAGCGTTCTGTTCCATACATTCATAGAACCACAGTTACATTCGTAACTAGCGTTCTGTTCCATACATTCATAGAACCACAGTTACATTCGTAACTAGCGTTCTGTTCCATACATTCATAGAACCACAGTTACATTCGTAACTAGCGTTCTGTTCCATACATTCATAGAACCACAGATACATTCGTAACTAGCGTTCTGTTCCATACATTCATAGAACCACAGATACATTCGTAACTAGCGTTCTGTTTCATACCTCCTAACGCTAGCGGCAGCACAGCCTGTGAATGACACAGTTAGGAGAATGAAGACGCCCCACTAAGACTGAGCTGAATTTGAAAGGAGAGCAGAACTTAAGCCTTTAGGCGAGGCCACATTGACCCTATAAAACCTTGTCAATGTAGAAGG
Source organism: Chanos chanos (assembly GCF_902362185.1). Classification (NCBI taxonomy): domain Eukaryota; kingdom Metazoa; phylum Chordata; class Actinopteri; order Gonorynchiformes; family Chanidae; genus Chanos; species Chanos chanos. The sequence continues at coordinate 1,066,177 of NC_044507.1, forward strand.
ATTGGAGCATGTCGCTCAGAGATTGGGGCTCTTCTGAGAGCAGCTGACGCTACAGAGAGGCCCCTGGTGCCGTGGCAGACAGCACCATTTGGGAGAGAAAGTCCCTCTGGCTTTATATGCACAGCAGTTCAGATCGTAGATCGTGATTGTGTATTAAAAAGATCATGACGTGTTTTTTTTTTTCAGAAAATCCCCAACCCCTATGTGTGTGTACAATGTGTGTGTGTGTGTGTAATGTGCGTATAATGTGTGTATAGTGTGCGTGTGTGTATATTATTGGTCCTCAGTCTCTGTCCTGTGTTGAGTAGTAGGAGTGAGCAGTTCTTTAAATCCAGCTGTGTTTCTGCAGACAAACACAAAGATAAACACAGGGTTAGCACATTTTGTCTGTGTGTGTGTTTGTATGCTGGTGTGTCTGTGTGTCTATGCCTGTGTGTGTGTGTATGCTTGTGTGTGTTTGTATGTTGGTGTGTGTGTGTGTGTGTTTGTATGCTGGTGTGTGTGTGTGTGTGTGTGTGTGTGTGTGTTTGTATGCTGGTGTGTGTGTGTGTGTATATGCTGGTGTGTGTGTGTGTGTGTGTGTGTATGTGTTTGTATGCTGGTGTGTGTGTGTGTGTGCTGGTGTGTGTGTGTGCTGGTGTGTGTGCTGGTGTGTGTGTGTGTGTGTGTGTGTGTATGTGTGTGTGTGTGTGTGTGTGTGTGTGTACCTCTCTCGTCTGGTCTGTAGGACATATGAACGCTCTCTTCTCAGCTGCTGTAGTTTCTCTCTAACCAGTGTCTTCTTCTGCTGCTCACCCTCCTACAGCACACACACACGTTTACACACACACACGTTTACGCACACACGTTTACACACATACATGTTTACACACACACGTTTACACACACACGTTTACGCACACACACGTTTACACACACACACGTTTACACACACACAGTTACACACACGTTTACACACACACATGTTTACACACACACGTTTACACACAAATACTTACCATTAGACGCATTTACAAATGCTTACACACATTTACACACACTTACATACAATTACATATGTTTACACACATTTACAAATGCATCTACACATGCATGCAGGTACTTGCTGGAGTGTATTACGTGTCTGTGGGTTGGATGTGACTTCAAGTTAGGGGTGTGTGTGTGTGTGTGTGTGTGTGTGTGTGTGTGTGTGCGCACATTGCAGAGAAATCACATGGACCGAGTGTCATCATAGAGATCTGACAAATAGCCTAAATACAAATGACCAAGTGGATACATTTTGACTGTTTCCAAAACCTTTCCTCTTTTTTGTTTTGTTTTTAAACTCATGTATGGTTCTTGCTTATAACTGCCTAAATAATCTCTCTTTGATCATGGCTTCGGTTCTCATTAGTGTATTAGAGTTATTACAGTGTGCTTACAAAAAACGGGTGTTTAAGGGTAGATCTCTGGAGGGTGTCAGAGCAGGTGTGTGTGTGTGCGTGCGTGTGTGTGTGTTACCTGTCTGAGTGTATCAGTCAGGTGTCTGAGGGTGTCTTCCTGTGTCAGGCCCAGAAGGTCCTCCTCTAACTTCCTGTTCTGGATGATTGACAGTCGCTCCTGTACCTGAGAACATGAGTTGAGGACTTTTCCTCCGTCAAACTTCATGGACAGTGGAGTGTGTGTGTGAGAGAGAGAGAGTACACAGATACATGCATGCGTATGCGTATGTGTGTGCAGGTACACAGGTACGTGTGTGTGTGTGTGTTCTCACTCTCAGTAGTTGTCTCTCTCTGTCTTGTTGCCAGCGTAGCTCTGCTCTCTTGTGTGTGTCCACCAGACACTTCATGGTCTTTTCACGCTGCAGTTGGTGTTCCTGACACAGGCCGTGTGTGGAGAGGGCTGCCCTGCTCTCCAGCTCCTCAGGCGTGGGTCTGTGTTTAGCGTCAGTGGAGTGCATGCCCCCAGGCTGTGTGTGTTCAGTGTCTGTCAGAGGTGTGTGTCTGCTGAGTGCCTGTACTGGCTGTGTGTGCTCCTGCACCTGAACGTCCTGATTAAAGAAAAAACGGAATGTTGGGGAGAGGCAGACGGAATATTGGGGGGCAGACGGAATGTTGGTGAGAGGCAGACGGAATGTTGGGGGGCAGACGGAATGTTGGCGAGAGGCAGACGGAATGTTGGGGGGCAGACGGAATGTTGGCGAGAGGCAGACGGAATGTTGGGGAGAAGCTGAAGGAATACTAATGGGACTCTTACCTTTTCGGGGTTGAAGCTCTCCTGTAGTGACTGTGTGAGTGTTGGTTCTGCTGGTGGTAATGTATGTTGTCCCAGAGCAAATGCATGCTCTGAGGGTGTGTCTTCATCCTCTGTGCTTGACTGGATGGCTGAGGCAGTACATGTGTGAATATGTGAATCATTATAATCCTGGTTAATGTCCCCATAAACCTGACTGTGTGTTTCTTTGTGTGTATTGATCTGTGTGAGTGTGTCTTTGTGTGTATGATTCTGAGTGTGTATGTCTCTTTGTGTTTGACTTGTGGAGTGTGTGTCTGTGTGTGTTTGACCTGTGGTGTGTGTGTCTGTGTGTGTTTGGCTTATAGAGTGTGTGTCTGTAGGGCCATTGTCTTCTTGTGCATAGAGTCCCACTTCCTCCTCCTGTGGGACCAGAGTTCAGTGGTCATGTGACATCTTTTAACAGAAACACACACACTGAGCGGTTTACACTCAGTCACACACAAACACACAGGTACCTGTTCTTGGTCGCCCTCTGCTGGTTGACTCCACGCCACTGCGATCAGAGAACCCTGTTTCTCACAGCCACGGGGAGTCTTCCCTCTCTCCTCTCTTCCTCTCCTGTCCTCCTCTTTCTCCAGTCTCCTCTCATCTACGTCTCCCTCCCTCCTTTCCTCCTCCTCTCTCTCCCTCCTTTCCTCCTCCTGTCTAGTCTCTGTCTCTGCTGTATGGTCATCTTGGTCTTTCACACAGAACATCTCTAGATATGGAGCATCCTCATAGACAAGAGCTACACACACACACACACATACATACACACACGCACATTACACATACGCACATTACACACACACACACACATTACACACACGCGCGCGCACACACACATTACACACACGCGCGCGCACACACACACACATACACAGAATTTGTCTTGAAGTAAGGAGATAGCCATAGACTTTTCAAAGTTGTTATAACTGAAGATTTTTCTGTTATTTCACCTAACTCTAATAGTGACCAAGAAATATTGAAAAAAAAAAAAAACTTGTAAAATGTCTCCAAAAGAACAACACACACACACACACACAAACACACACACACATACACAAACACACGTTTGTTTTTTACAGAATGTAAAATGTTTACTAGTGCTGTGTTCTTCTCTCTCGCTGGTTGTTGATCCTGTTTTTGGGTCCTCCACCAGAATGTTCTTCACCTCCTATTAGACAAACACACAACTCAGCATTTAGACTAGGGGTGGGCGGTTCGATTCATTTTACTGAACTGATTCTTTCAAACAGTTTGAGAAACTGAACTGGGTTTTTTTTCGGGTTTTTAAATTTTGATTCTTTTGCACTTCTTTCTTCAGCTTACGGCTGAGTGTACATTCACCCCATTCACTCACTGAAGCCTTCCATTCACCCCACTGACTCACTGAAGCTTTCCATTCACCCCACTGACTCACTGAAGCTTTCCATTCACCCCACTGACTCACTGAAGCTTTCCATTCACCCCACTGACTCACTGAAGCTTTCCATTCACCCCACTGACTCACTGAAGCCTTCCATTCACCCCACTGACTCACTGAAGCTTTCCATTCACCCCACTGACTC
>NC_044507.1:1080000-1082500 GCF_902362185.1 Chanos chanos
CAGTCACCTACACAATACACACACCTACACAACACACACAGCTACACAACACACACAGCTACCTCACACACACCCACACAAAACACACACACAGTCACCTCACACATACCTCTACAACACACACACATACACCTACACAACACAAACAGTCACCTCACACACACACACACACACACACACTTGTACTTCTATCTCTGTGAGGACACTCATCATTTACGTAATGCATTCCCTAGCCCCTTACCCTAACCTCAACCATCACAACTAAATGCCCTTACCCTAACCCTGACCTAAACCTAACTCTAACCTGAACCCGAAAACCAAGTCTTAACCCTCAAACAGCCCTTTGGAGAAGTGAGGACCAGCCAAAATGTCCTCATTTACCCAAAATGTCCTCACTCCCAAGATCTAAAACTCAAACTGGTCCTCACAAGAATAGCTGTGCAAGTACACACACACACACACACACACACACAGTCTCTGACCTGCGAGATTGCTCGGTGTGTGTTTTCAAGGCTGGAAGGTGTGAAGTATACTCTCTGATACAGTGCAAACACATCCTCTGCATTGACCTCATCATTCACACACACACCCAGACACTCACACACCAAACTAACACACTCCTCCATCTGAGCGACCCATTGTACACACACACACACACACAAGCACGCACATACATACACATACAAAGACACACGTGCGCATATATACACATACACAGACAAACATATACACGTACATGCACACACACACACACACACACACACACACACACACACACACACACACACACACACACACGAGGTGCATTTGCATTTAGACATACACACATTAACAAACCCACAGATACAAATACATTCAGGGATTTTACTGTACACCCAGAGCAGAGCCCACAAACATACATGAACATATAACATGACCTCTGTCTCTAAATAAATATCTGAGTCAATAAGACAAAGATCTCTGTCAGACTCAATGGATAAAACAGAGAATGAGAGAGAGAGAGAAAGAGAGAAAGTGACTTACCTCATCAGATGAGTAAAGTCATTCTAATAAATGATGCATAGCCACAACACAGCTCCAACTGGTTACTATGGTGACTGTGAAGGTCATATTACTTTCAGTCCTGCCAATCACGCTGTGTGTGTGTGTGTGTGTGTGTGTGTGTGATTCAGACACAGAAACATGAAGACAGTGTTTCCCCCAGACAAGTGAGTGAAGTCATATGAAGTCAGGGATTGAATGTCGTATTAATCAAATAGTCAGTAGTGGAGTCAATGATTCAGTGTTGTATTAATCAGATGGAGTGAGTGATTCAGTGTTGTATGAATCAGATGAAGTGAGTGATTCAGTGTTGTATAAATCAGATGGAGTGAGTGATTCAGTGTTGTATGAATCAGATGGAGTGAGTGATTCAGTGTTGTATGAATCAGATGGAGTGAGTGATTCAGTGTCAAGTGAGTTAGATGAAGTCAGTGATTCAGAATCATATGAGTCAAGCAGAGTCAGTGATTTAGTGAGATTATCTCATATTTTAGTGACAAAGTAACAAAGAACCGTTAACAGTATCAGCACCATTTTCCATTAACAAACATACACAGTAAAAATCATTACTGAATTCATACAGTATGCATTTATAACAACAGTGCAACTGTGAAAACTGCCACAAAAGCAACATTGCTCAAAAAATGTGTTCCCTTACAAACATTAAAATACAAGAGGTCAGTAAGAAATCTTTTTCATTGATAATGTATAAAATGGTTTTTTTTAAATGGTCCCAGAGGTTCTGGACATCAGAAAGGTCCTCCAGCATCCCACTATCCCCTAGTGCTTCTCCCTCTCACACGTGACCACTGAAAATCATGATACTGGACAGTACTGGTCATGTGACCACTGAAAATCATGATACTGGACAGTACTGGTCATGTGACCACTGAAAATCATGATATTGGACAGAATTGGTCCTAGGACCACTGAAAATCATAATATTGGACAGTACTGGTCCTGTGACCACTGAAAATCGTGATACTGAACAGGTCATTGTTCCTTGCGAGGACCGTGAATCATGATATTGGAGAACATTGGTCCAATGAACCCTGGACTCTTCTTCCCCTCCCTCATAACACGCGCTGCTGACTCACATTTTAATACTGCCTCAACATACTCGCAGCACACCACAACAGTATGCACAACACCTATACAACTGATTTCATGTACGATTACAGGTGTAAAAACATGGAAAACTTTCTTGTAACTTCCAAAGTGTCACCGACAGGAAGTACTGTACACCAATCAGAGCTCTCTGTGGGGCACTGGGAGAGAGGAGGTGTCAGTGCTGGGAGAGAGGAGGTGTGGGCGCTGGGAGAGAGGAGGTGTGGGCGATAGGAGAGAGGAGGTGTGAGTGCTGGGAGAGAGGGGGTGTGGGCGCTATGAGAGAGGGAGGAGGTGTGGGCGCTGGGAGAGAGGAGGTGTGGGTGCTGGGAGAGAGGAGGTGTGAGTGCTG
>NC_044507.1:1085000-1087500 GCF_902362185.1 Chanos chanos
CAGGCACACAGGTCATACACACACGCGGCGAAGAACATCTCGGGCGGGACTACTTCGTGGCATCGGCGGAATACTCCGGATTTCAGAACGCTGCAGCGCGCATTTGCCACTTTACGCGCAAAATATCCCGCCGCCTTACACGGGTCTACATTCTGTCCATCAGAGCACTCCGTTCTGGAATGGTTTCCAGTCTGGACCTGAGACACAGAAACACAGAGAGGGGTTTTATCCATACAGACAGCTTTATAACTGTCAAGACCCAGTCAGTAAACGGTAGTTAACCCCAGAAATGGTCTTCTCCGTCCATCAATCCTCTCTGTGTCTCTCCATCCCTTTCTTCTCTCTGTTTCTCTCCATCTCTCTCTCCACCTCTCTCTCTTCTCTCTGTTTCTCTCCATCTCTCTCTCCATCTCTCTCTCTTCTCTCTGTTTCTCTCCATCTCTCTATATCCCTCTCTCTTTCCTCTCCGTCTCTCCATCCCTTTCTTCTCTCTGTTTCTCTCCATCTCTCTCCATCTCTCTTTCTTTCCTCTCTGTTTCTCTCCATCTCTCTCTTTCCTCTCTGTTTCTCTCCATCTCTCTCTTTCCTCTCTGTTTCTCTTCATCTCTCTCTCTTCTCTCCATTTCTCTCTACTCCTCTCACCTTCCAGTCATTTCCAAAAGTGGCCTCAGAGTTTGTGATCTGTCCATTGCGTAGCTTCATGTCATCCTGAGGGAAGTTGTTGAAGTTCCCACACAGTCCACAGGTCTTTTTCTTGTAAGTTCCAGGAACTTTCAGCTCCAGATGGGAACGGCCATTCCACAGCACCTGCCAGTCACACCACAGAACACCTCCGTTTAATTCCATTCAGCCTGAAAGAGCACAGTCAACTAACACCAACACGGTCAACTAACACCGACACGGTCAACTAACACCGACACGGTCAACTAACACAGTCAACTAACACCGACACAATCAACTAACACCGACACGGTCAACTAATGCTAACACGGTTAACTAACAGGGGAGATTGCATATGATGGAAAGGTGGAAGCACTGACAGACCGTCCTCCACCGTTGCTAATTGGCTATGTAGATGACTTGTGAGGTATACTTGACTTGAGGATATTTAGTTACAGGCTAGACTAAACAAACGTACATTTAACTGGATTTAAACACTGAGAGTGTTTCTGAACACCAAACGTTAGTTAGAGGGCTGTTCCACAGCTATGAAGCCCTGAGGGAGAACGCCTACTGTCTGCTGTAACTTCTGAACCATTATGAACCGTCAGAAAACCTGTGCCAGTGAACTAGACAAAGGGGATACTAAGGAACTCACAGATCCCTCAGACACTGGGGAGAAAGACCATTTAGAGCCTTAGAAATGAGAAATAATATTCAATATACTTTAAGCAGTCCTCTGTTCTGGAGAACCGTGACACTGCATCTGACTTAACTGGTACATACAGCTGTGTGTCATCAGTGGTCTAAACAGTGGGTCCTGAGGAACTCCATAATTTACGAGAGTGTACTCAGAGAACTCACCATTTATAGAAGCTGATTAGTATGGTGCCAGGGCACATTACAGATCTAGAAATCTATTTTGCCAAGTTACACACCTCTACAATATCATATTTGGTGATGTTTGACTGGTGTAACTGGACATGAGCAGGGTCTAGGTGAATAGAAATCTTAAGAAATTTGATTACCAACCAGAAGAAGGACTTTGTCACACACACACACTGAGCAGTTAGCAGTGAAATGCAGCCTCTGCATTTAACCCATCCTAACACCAGTGAGACCACACACACACACACACACACACACACACTCACTAGAGCAGTGAGACACACACGGACTAGAGCAGTGAGACACACACACACTAGAGCAGTGAGACACACACACTCACGAGAGCAGTGAGACACACACACACTCACTAGAGCACTGAGACACACACACACACTAGAGCAGTGAGCACACACACACTCACTAGAGCAGTGAGACACACACACTCACTAGAGCATTGAGACACACACACTCACTAGAGCAGTGAGACACACACACTCACTAGAGCATTGAGACACACACACTCACTAGAGCAGTGAGACACACACACTCACTAGAGCAGTGAGACACACACACACACTAGAGCAGTGAGCACACACACACTCACTAGAGCAGTGAGACACACACACTCACTAGAGCAGTGAGACACACACACACACTAGAGCAGTGAGACACACACACTCACTAGAGCAGTGAGCACACACACACTCACTAGAGCAGTGAGACACACACACTCACTAGAGCAGTGAGACACACACACTCACTAGAACATTGAGACACACACTGTGAGCTAAGAGCAGTGGGCAGCCAGCAGTGGCAGTGCCCGGGGACCAACTCCAGGTCTTTTTGCCGGCGTCTTGGTCGAGGTCACTGACAGGAGGACTAATCCTAACATGCATGTCTTTGTGGTGGGAGGAAACCGGAGCACCCGGACGAAACCCACACAAACACAGGG
>NC_044507.1:1130000-1132500 GCF_902362185.1 Chanos chanos
TCACGGGGCCTCAGCTGGGCACCATCAGGGCCTGCACTTTCTTTCTTTTCTTATCTCTCTCTCTGTGTTCTCTCTCTCTCTCTCTCTGTCACACACACACACACACACATACACAGCTTGTCTTTGTGCCTCATCTGTAATGTGTGTACTTTTGTCTCTCTACAGATGCATTTTATTGTACAATATCCACAATATCTACAATTGTGTCTTCTCCCTCATGTGTGAGCATGTGGATGAGTCTGTGTTTGTGTATGTGTGTGTATGAGGAGGTGAGTGAGACAGTGAGTGAATGAAGGAGGGGGTGAGGAGGTGAGTGAGACAGTGAGTGAGACACTGAGTGAGTGAGAACATGAGTGAATGAATGATTGATGGTGTACAGTGTGAAATGCTTCTCCATTTACAGCAGGGGGGATTTCCGCCAGTCAGAAGGCACACAGATAAATAAACATGCATAAACAAGGGAGTTAACGGAAGACAACAATTACCCCCTCCCCCAACACACACACACACACACACACACACATATAAAAGTGCGTTTGCAGACGCACAGACTATGCCCAAGTTTACACTCATGTACTCACACATTCAGGAGGATCAAAGAGTTTCTCAGGAGCTTCACTAACCCACAGAGAAACCATGCTGAAACAATTAGAGACAGACAGAGACACAGAGAGAGAACAGACAGAGGGAGAGAAAGACACAGACAGAGAACAGTCAGAGACAGAGAGAGAGAAAGACAGAGACAGAGACAGAGAACAGTTAGAGACAGAGAGAGAGAACAGACAGAGAGAGAGAAAGACAGAGACAGAGAACAGTCAGAGACAGAGAGAGAGAAAGACAGAGACAGAGAACAGTCAGAGACAGAGAGAGAGAACAGACAGAGAGAGAGAAAGACAGAGACAGAGAACAGACAGAGACAGAGAACAGTCAAGGACGGAGACCAGTCAAGGACGGAGAGAGAGAGACAGACAGAGAACAGTTAGAGGCAGAGAGAGACAGAGAACAGTTAGAGACAGAGAGAGACAGACAGACAGAGACAGAGAACAGTTAGAGACAGAGAGAGAGACAGACAGAGTGATAGAGAACAGACTCTGTTGCTGCAATAAAAACTAAAAATTTATTTTCTTCACTAGTTTTCACAGTCACAAATTTCACTCACAAACTTTGTTAGTGAGAAAGTATTAGCTCAACAAACTCACTGTCCATAACAAACACACAATCCTTAAGAAACTCACTGTCCATAACAAACACACAATCCTTAAGAAACTCACTGTCCATAACAAACACACTGTCCATGGGAAAGGCGGACACTGAGAGTGACAGATGAAGCGTGTGTGCGGTGTGCATGTGTGTGTACATGTGTGTGTGGTGTGCATGTGCCCTCGTAGTTTCGGTCGCTGTCACGTTGTTTCACTCTGCAGTGTTACCACTCTCGACAATCAACGCTGTCGCCCGTTTGTGGGTCAACCCACTCCACAAAACATGAGCCACATGACCGGACGTGGCACTGGGCCTCCGGTTGCCCCGGGCAACGGGCCTCCTGGCACAGATTCAGACAGAGCAGCTGAGTGAAGCCGAGGGGGCACTCAGAGAACCAGGGTAACTCAAAACAGAACCTGGGGGGTGAGAGGGGGTGGAGGGACGTAGTCAAGAGTGGAAAAAAAGGAGGAAAAGAAGAGAGGGAATATAAGAAGATAAGGTCTGTGAGAGAAAGAATAGAATATACATCCTGTTCGCTAACTACAAACGAATACTCAGCTCACTGATATCCAATCATTAGCTACTCACCGATAGTCTACTCTCTCACCTATTTACTCACGACTGCTCAACTGCGTAAAGATACTGTACTGCCCTTCTCAGCAGTTACACACTGATACTCTGGTTAAATACCCTGCGATTACTAATTATTCATGAGTGTAGTAACTACTCACTAACTAGGCACTAATGTGACAGTCTCATTACCGGAGGTCAGGTGTGATTGGCAGCCAGAGGACACTCCCCTTCAGCAAGGTGACATGGGGCTTGTAACTGCTGTTAAAAGGTCTTTGCTCTGCCCACTGTCTCACAAACTGGCCAATCAGAACGCGGCTTTCTGAGCCTACGCCAATCCAGTGCTGAGTGGCCCATGGCAGAGGGAGGGGTTCAATGGGGGGGCAGATTCGCCTGACTGTGGTCAGAGCCTTAGCCTCAGACATGCTCATCCGCTGCTGAGCGTGAAAATAAAACCGCAAGTAGTGTGGACCTCTGAAAAAAAAATTACAGTGGTCCTTGTCATAACCGTCTTTCTGAAAACCGAAGGCATCAAACTCATTCTTGTCCAACCCTTGAGGGCTGAAGCCATGTTTGTTGTAGCCACTGGGAAAAAGCTGCTGCAAGACTTCATCTCCGGGTGGCACTCGCAGCGTCCCATTGGTTCTCACGCCAAATGACGTCACACCAAACCGGTCGACGCCATACCGATCGTAGCCAAACACATCGTATCCTTCCCTGTCAATGTGGT
>NC_044507.1:1142500-1147500 GCF_902362185.1 Chanos chanos
TATTAATGTCTGTTTAAACAAAGTTAAACACAGACATGACTGTAGTAAACGCAGACATCACTATTAATGTCTGTTTAAACAAAGTTAAGCACAGACATGACTGTAGTAAACGCAGACATCACTATTAATGTCTGTTTAAACAAAGTTAAGCACAGACATGACTGTAGTAAACGCAGACATCACTATTAATGTCTGTTTAAACAAAGTTAAACACAGACATGACTGTAGTAAACGCAGACATCATTATTAATGTCTGTTTAAACAAAGTTAAACACAGACATGACTGTAGTAAACGCAGACATCACTATTAATGTCTGTTTAAACAAAGCTAAGCACAGACATGACTGTAGTAAACGCAGACATCACTATTAATGTCTGTTTAAACAAAGTTAAGCACAGACATGACTGTAGTAAACGCAGACATCACTATTAATGTCTGTTTAAACAAAGTTAAACACAGACATGACTGTAGTAAACGCAGACATCACTATTAATGTCTGTTTAAACAAAGTTAAACACAGACATGACTGTAGTAAACGCAGACATCACTATTAATGTCTGTTTAAACAAAGTTAAGCACAGACATGACTGTAGTAAACGCAGACATCACTATTAATGTCTGTTTAAACAAAGTTAAACACGGACATGACTGTAGTAAACGCAGACATCAGCTGTAACTGAGACGGAAATAACAATGTCCCAAAAACAGTCGCCCTGTAACTGTCCAGAGTTTTAAACTGAGAGAAATAAATACCTCCAAACAAACTTTAACTGAGAGGAAACGGGATGTGGGGAGGAGACAGGAAGTGGTATGTTGTTCTTTTAACGTCTTAGCCAGACTTTGGCCTCTCTCTGTTTCACAGAAAAACCCCATCATTTCTGTATCCTCTAAATCAAACCCAGATCAGGGGTTTATGAACCCGCACCCTTGTAAACAGTGATAAGTGACTTTGTTTGATGTGGCGTGAGGGGCTCATTTGGATAATCTGTTCCATCCATGAATTCCCCATTATTTTTTCTGACTAATGTTCAGATTTTCACAACGTAGTGTGTGTGTGCGTGTGTGTGTGTGTGTGTGTGTGTGTGTGTTGTGTGTGTGAGACTCACACTGAACTTGCTTGCCCTGTCTCCTGCAGTACTGGAGAATGTGAGTAGTAGTTGGCTGTGTGGTGCCGTGTTCAGTTCGCTCATGGGGTCTGTGAGTTGTAGAACCTGGGCTTCCTGGCAGTCCACAAACAGGACCAGTCGTTCAGGTTCCACTGTCAGGGCTAGCTCCACCCAGCCTCCCCTCGCGAATGGGGAACCGCCTGAGAACTCCACTGTCCCCCCTACATCTTCGCCCGTCTCCAGCCTCAGCCAATTAGAGCGTGTGTTTGAGATGAGTCGCAGAAGGACCCTGCCGTGATTGGTCAGTGAGAGGAGTGTGGCCTCAGAGCCTGGTGATTGCTGGCCAATGAGATGGAAGCTCAGGGTACGGTCCAGGGGGTGGGTCCAGTGTTCTGGTGGGAGAGTGAGATGGGGTGTGCGAGAACGGAAACGCCATGCCCACATTCCCGGGTCACGACCTTTGACCTTCGTAACGCCTCTAACAGAATGTGTGACATTTAGCGCTTCTAGGAGGTTGATCACTACGGAGCAAAAAATAAACAAGATGTTAGTAGCTGTTAAGGTTCTCTCTACTGCCTAGAATGAGTCTGTGTGTGTAACGGTGTGTCTGTGTGTGTGTATAATGGTATGTGTGTGTATAATGGTGTGTGTGTGTATAATGGTATGTCTGTATGTATAATGGTGTGTGTGTGTGTATAATGGTGTGTGTGTGTGTGTATAATGGTATGTCTGTATGTATAATGGTGTGTGTGTGTGTATAATGGTGTGTGTGTGTAATGGTGTGTCTGTATGTATAATGGTGTGTGTGTGTGTATAATGGTGTGTGTGTGTGTAATGGTGTGTCTGTGTGTGTGTATAATGGTGTGTGTGTGTGTATAATGGTGTGTGTGTGTGTAATGGTGTGTCTGTGTGTATGTATAATGGTGTGTGTGTGTGTATAATGGTGTGTGTGTGTGTGTGTATAATGGTATGTCTGTATGTATAATGGTGTGTGTGTGTGTACAATGGTGTGTGTGTGTGTAATGGTGTGTCTGTATGTATAATGGTGTGTGTGTGTATATAATGGTGTGTGTGTGTATAATGGTGTGTGTGTGTGTATAATGGTGTGTGTGTGTGTAATGGTGTGTCTGTGTGTATGTATAATGGTGTGTGTGTGTATATAATGGTGTGTGTGTGTGTAATGGTGTGTCTGTATGTATAATGGTGTGTGTGTGTGTATAATGGTGTGTGTGTGTGTAATGGTGTGTCTGTGTGTGTGTATAATGGTGTGTGTGTGTATAATGGTGTGTCTGTGTGTGTGTATAATGGTGTGTCTGTGTGTATAATGGTGTGTGTGTGTATAATGGTGTGTGTGTGTGTATAATGGTGTGTCTGTGTGTGTGTATAATGGTGTGTCTGTGTGTGTGTATAATGGTGTGTCTGTGTGTATTATTGTGTGTCTGTGTGTGTATAATGGTGTGTGTGTGTGTGTATAATGGTGTGTCTGTGTGTGTGTATAATGGTGTATCTGTGTATAATGGTGTGTCTGTGTGTATTATTGTGTGTCTGTGTGTGTATAATGGTGTGTCTGTGTGTGTATAATAGTGTGTGTGAGTGTGTGTATAATGGTGTGTCTGTGTGTGTGTAATGGTGTATCTGTGTATAATGGTGTGTCTGTGTGTGTGTAATGGTGTGTCTGTGTGTGTAAAGCTGTTTGTGTGTGTGTATTATTGTGTGTCTGTGTGTGTAAAGGTGTCTGTGTGTGTATAATGGTGTGTCTGTGTGTGTAAAGCTGTTTGTGTGTGTGTAATGGTGTGTCTGTGTGTGTATAATGGTGTGTCTGTGTGTGTATAATGGTGTGTCTGTATGTATAATGCTGTGTGTGTGTATAATGGTGTATCTGTGTATAATGGTGTGTCTGTGTGTGTATAATGGTGTGTGTGTGTATAATGGTGTATCTGTGTATAATGGTGTGTCTGTGTGTGTATAATGGTGTGTCTGTGTGTAAAGGTGTCTGTGTGTGTAATGGTGTGTCTGTGTGTGTGTATAATGGTGTGTCTGTGTGTGTATAATGGTGTGTGTGTGTGTGTGTATAATGGTGTGTCTGTGTATAATGGTGTATCTGTGTATAATGGTGTGTCTGTGTGTGTATAATGGTGTGTGTGTGTGTAAAGGTGTCTGTGTGTGTAATGGTGTATCTGTGTGTGTATTATTGTGTGTCTCTGTGTGTAAAGGTGTCTGTGTGTGTGCTCTATGTGTTTCTCTGTGTGTGGGACAGAGAGAGAGAGGGAGAGAGAGAATTCGACAGATTATGATCACGATACTAAACTCAGCGCTCAGACAAACAAGGAGTGAAAGACAGAGATAGAAACAGATACAGAGAGACAGGCTTCAAATGCTACAAACTGAAAAACTGGTGGCCCATACCAGTATCTTTGTATGATTAGCAGTTTGTACGAAATGAAAAAGCGAATTCATCTTTTTAAGGGAAAAGTTTAATGTGTTATATTCTTTTGCATGTTTGTCCCTAAATCAAAAGTCAACAGACGAGGCTTTGACCCATCCCACGGTCTGCGGTCGCTGAGTTTCGGCACGCTACCATTGAACTTGTTCACTTCACATCCTGGTCTGACATACATCTGCACACATCACATACACAGTCTGCTGGTCTCATGTTTAAACTCAGGTATGATTCAGTAGACTGTGTTTAAACTCAGGTATGATTCAGTAGACTGTGTTTAAACTCAGGTATGATTCAGTAGACTGTGTTTAAGCTCAGGTATGACTCAGTAGACTGTGTTTAAGCTCAGGTATGATTCAGTAGACTGTGTTTAAGCTCAGATATGATTCAGTAGACTGTGTTTAAACTCAGGTATGATTCAGTAGACTGTGTTTAAACTCAGGTATGATTCAGTAGACTGTGTTTAAACTCAGGTATGATTCAGTAGACTGTGTTTAAGCTCAGGTATGACTCAGTAGACTGTGTTTAAGCTCAGGTATGATTCAGTAGACTGTGTTTAAACTCAGGTATGATTCAGTAGACTGTGTTTAAGCTCAGGTATGACTCAGTAGACTGTGTTTAAGCTCAGGTATGATTCAGTAGACTGTGTTTAAGCTCAGATATGATTCAGTAGACTGTGTTTAAGCTCAGATATGATTCAGTAGACTGTGTTTAAGCTCAGGTATGATTCAGTAGACTGTGTTTAAGCTCAGATATGATTCAGTAGACTGTGTTTAAACTCAGGTATGATTCAGTAGACTGTGTTTAAGCTCAGATATGATTCAGTAGACTGTGTTTAAGCTCAGATATGATTCAGTAGACTGTGTTTAAACTCAGGTATGATTCAGTAGACTGTGTTTAAACTCAGGTATGATTCAGTAGACTGTGTTTAAGCTCAGGTATGATTCAGTAGACTGTGTTTAAGCTCAGATATGATTCAGTAGACTGTGTTTAAACTCAGGTATGATTCAGTAGACTGTGTTTAAACTCAGGTATGATTCAGTAGACTGTGTTTAAGCTCAGGTATGATTCAGTAGACTGTGTTTAAACTCAGGTATGATTCAGTAGACTGTGTTTAAACTCAGGTATGATTCAGTAGACTGTGTTTAAGCTCAGATATGATTCAGTAGACTGTGTTTAAACTCAGGTATGATTCAGTAGACTGTGTTTAAGCTCAGATATGATTCAGTAGACTGTGTTTAAACTCAGGTATGATTCAGTAGACTGTGTTTAAACTCAGGTATGATTCAGTAGACTGTGTTTAAGCTCAGGTATGATTGAGTAGACTGTGTTTAGCCCTGTTAGACTGTCTTTAGAGCAGTTGCAAAATCAGAGGAGAAGAGTCTCTCTTTTACATATGAAACGGTCTAAATCTTCTCTGTACGTCACAGTGACAAACCTGATGTTTGGCTGT
>NC_044507.1:1155000-1157500 GCF_902362185.1 Chanos chanos
CTACACAACCCAGTTACACAGCCCAGCTACACAGCCCAGCTACACAACTCAACTACACAACCCAGCTACACAACTCAACTACACAACCCAGTTACACAGCCCAGCTACACAACTCAGCTACACAACCCAGTTACACAGCCCAGCTACACAACTCAGTTACACAGCCCAGCTACACAACTCAGCTACACAACTCAGCTACACAGCCCAGCTACACAACTCAGCTACACAACCCAGTTACACAGCCCAGCTACACAACCCAGCTACACAACTCAGCTACACAACTCAGCTACACAACCCAGCTACACAGCCCAGCTACACAACTCAGCTACACAACCCAGTTACACAGCCCAGCTACACAACTCAGTTACACAACCCAGCTACACAACTCAGCTACACAACTCAGCTACACAACCCAGCTACACAACTCAGCTACACAATCCAGCTACACAACTCAGCTAAACAACCCAGCTACGTGACAGCAATCCTTCTCTTCATGGGCTGGTCCTGGATCAGATATGAAAACACCTCCGAGCACAACATAAAATAGTTAATATGTTTTGTCAAGAATAACATTACATTTATAAGAGGGTGTGTGTGTGTATGTGTGTGTGTGGCTTTTAAGATGTGTTTATTACAGAGTAGCAGTCTTTCAAACTTGTATCTGAAAGCCGTTTGTCAACACTACCTCAGTACCTAATTCAGCTCCGCCACTGAAAAGTCACTTAACTGTGAGAATAGCAACTTCACCACCTCACTAGTGAGAAACGTCATTAAACGAATAGCTTTGCTGCCTGCAGTGATGCTACAACTCAACTATCATTAATTTATATTTTTCAGACTCAGAACAGCATCGTGGTGGAAATTTTAAATGAGAATGACAACAGACCAGAGTTCCTACAGAGTTCCATACAGCCCAAGCACGTCAATGAGGTAAGAACTTCTCCCACCATAAATGGAACAGAGCTAAAAACACTGAGGTAACAGCCGATAACTGTCAGTGAAAATAATTAGGTTAAGACCAGCCAGTGAAACAGGTATGAAAGAATACTTAATGGAACAGTGTGGTTAGAGCGGTCAGTGCAGTACTGAGGTAAGAAGAGTGAAGTAGAAACAGACTGAAGTATGAACATCCAATCTGTCACAACACCTCTGTCTGCTATGCTTCTGTCACACCTCTGTCTGTTACACATCCATCTGTTACTCCTCTGTCAGTTACACCTCTGTCTGTTACACCTCTGTCTGTTACACCTCTGTCTGTTACACTTCTGTCTGTTACACCTCTGTCAGTTACACCTCTGTCAGTTACACCTCTGTCTGTTACACTTCTGTCTGTTACACCTCTGTCAGTTACACCTCTGTCAGTTACACCTCTGTCTGTTACACCTCTGTCTGTTACACTTCTGTCTGTTACACCTCTGTCAGTTACACCTCTGTCTGTTACACTTCTGTCTGTTACACCTCTGTCTGTTACACATCCATCTGTTACTCCTCTGTCAGTTACACCTCTGTCAGTTACACCTCTGTCTGTTACACTTCTGTCTGTTACACCTCTGTCAGTTACACCTCTGTCTGTTACACTTCTGTCTGTTACACCTCTGTCTGTTACACCTCTGTCTGTTACACCTCTGTCTGCTATGCTTCTGTTACACCTCTGTCTGTTACACTTTTGTCTGTTACACCTCTGTCAGATACACCTCTGTCAGTTACACCTCTGTCTGTTACACCTCTGTCTGTTACACTTATATCTGTAACACCTCTGTCAGTTACACCTCTGTCTGCTATGCTTCTGTTACACCTCTGTCTGTTACACTTTTGTCTGTTACACCTCTGTCAGTTACACCTCTGTCAGTTACACCTCTGTCTGTTACACCTCTGTCTGTTACACTTATATCTGTAACACCTCTGTCAGTTACACCTCTGTCTGCTATGCTTCTGTCTGTTACACCTCTGTCTGTTACACTTCTGTCTGTTACACCTCTGTCTGTTACACCTCTGTCTGTTACACCTCTGTCTGCTATGCTTCTGTTACACCTCTGTCAGTTACACTTTTGTCTGTTACTCCTCTGTCAGTTACACTTATGTCTGTTACTCATCTGTTTTTTACGCTCCTGTCTGCTGGGCTTCTGCTATACCTCTGCCTGTTACTGTCTGTTACAAATCTGTCTGTTATGGCTCTGCATTCGACAAGAATAAGCAGTTCTCGCACATGGATTTGTGTGTGTGTGTGTGTGCGTGTGTGTTTTAGCTGACTGCAGTAAACTCGTCCGTGTTTACTGTCCAAGCCAAAGATGCAGACGGGGACGCGCTCATGTACATCATTGACGAGACATCGGTATAACAGTGCCACCAAACACATTATTATCCCCCACACACACATTACTGTTCACTACACACATTACTGCTCACTACACACATTACTGCTCACTACACACATTACACATTACTGTTCACTACACACATTACTGTTCACTACACACATTACTGCTCACTACACACATTA
>NC_044507.1:1162500-1167500 GCF_902362185.1 Chanos chanos
ATCTTTATATTAAGTTTTTTTAAGTTTGACTGTAATCATTGTGTGATCATAATTATAAAAATGAACTATATAAGTTTCGGTTTAAGTTTTTCTTTATTAATCCACACGATGGGGGAACTTGACCTCTGCATTTTAAACCATCCAAGGTAGCGGTGAACACACAAGCATACACACTAGGGGCTGTGAACACACAAGCATACACACCTGGGGCTGTGAACACACAAGCATACACACCTGGGGCTGTGAACACACAAGCATACACACCTGGGGCTGTGAACACACAAGCATACACACCTGGGGCTGTGAACACACAAGCATACACACCTGGGGCTGTGAACACACACACACCCGGAGCAGTGGCCAGCCACAGCCACAGTGTCCGGGGAGCAGTTGGGGTTGGGGGCCTTGCTCAAGCTGGGCATAATGCAGGAGGGGAAAGCACTGTTCATTCACCCCCCCCCCTACCCCCAACCCCCCACCACCCGCCCACATTTTCCCCACACTGTTTTATTGTTTGATTGTCCTGATTATTATTGGTCTGTAGGCAGCTCAGAGGGACGACCCCATGAAGTATTCCGTTGCCACAGCGCTGGTGAGGGTTCTGGCTGAGAACCGGTTCCCTCCTCAGTTCCCTCGCACGCTCTACCATGGTTTTGTCAATCAAAGTCCAAATCCCAGCTCCCTCGTCGTCTCCTACGGCAACGCGCTGCTCACTCTACAGGCGACTGACCGAGACTTCGCCGACGTATGACACCCGCTCAACCAGACAACGACTCAACACACAGGCCTGCATTACATCATCCCCCTTACTACACATCCACACACACAGACTCACAACACACAGGCCTGCATTACATCATTCCCCCTTACTACACATCCACACACACAGACTCATAACACACAGGCCTACATTACATCATTCCCCCTTACTACACATCCACACACACAGACTCACAACACACAGGCCTGCATTATATCATTCACCTTACTACACATCCACACACACAGACTCACAACACACAGGCCTGCATTACATCATCCCCCTTACTACACATCCACACACACAGACTCACAACACACAGGCCTGCATTACATCATTCCCCTTACTACACATCCACACACACAGACTCACAACACACAGGCCTGCATTACATCATTCCCCCTTACTACACATCCACACACACAGACTCACAACACACAGGCCTGCATTACATCATTCCCCCTTACTACACATCCACACACACAGACTCACAACACACAGGCCTGCATTACATCATTCCCCTTACTACACATCCACACACACAGACTCACAACACACAGGCCTGCATTACATCATTCCCCTTACTACACATCCACACACACAGACTCACAACACACAGGCCTGCATTACATCATTCCCCTTACTACACATCCACACACACAGACTCACAACACACAGGCCTGCATTACATCATTCCCCTTACTACACATCCACACACACAGACTCACAACACACAGGCCTGCATTACATCATCCCCCTTACTACACATCCACACACACAGACTCACAACACACAGGCCTGCATTACATCATCCCCCTTACTACACATCCACACACAGAGACTCACAACACACAGGCCTGCATTATATCATTCCCCCTTACTACACATCCACACACACAGACTCACAACACACAGGCCTGCATTACATCATCCCCCTTACTACACATCCACACACACAGACTCACACACACAGGCCTGCATTACATCATTCCCCTTACTACACATCCACACACACAGACTCACAACACACAGGCCTGCATTACATCATTCCCCTTACTACACATCCACACACACAGACTCACAACACACAGGCCTGCATTACATCATTCCCCTTACTACACATCCACACACACAGACTCACAACACACAGGCCTGCATTACATCATTCCCCTTACTACACATCCACACACACAGACTCACAACACACAGGCCTGCATTACATCATCCCCCTTACTACACATCCACACACACAGACTCACAACACACAGGCCTGCATTACATCATCCCCCTTACTACACATCCACACACAGAGACTCACAACACACAGGCCTGCATTATATCATTCCCCCTTACTACACATCCACACACACAGACTCACAACACACAGGCCTGCATTACATCATCCCCCTTACTACACATCCACACACAGAGACTCACAACACACAGGCCTGCATTACATCATTCCCCTTACTACACATCCACACACACAGACTCACAACACACAGGCCTGCATTACATCATCCCCCTTACTACACATCCACACACAGAGACTCACAACACACAGGCCTGCATTGCATCATTCCCCTTACTACACATCCACACACACAGACTCACAACACACAGGCCTGCATTACATCATCCCCCTTACTACACATC
Organism: Chanos chanos; assembly: GCF_902362185.1. Classification (NCBI taxonomy): domain Eukaryota; kingdom Metazoa; phylum Chordata; class Actinopteri; order Gonorynchiformes; family Chanidae; genus Chanos; species Chanos chanos. The sequence continues at coordinate 1,164,917 of NC_044507.1, forward strand.
CACACACACAGACTCACAACACACAGGCCTGCATTACATCATCCCCCTTACTACACATCCACACACACAGACTCACAACACACAGGCCTGCATTACATCATTCCCCCTTACTACACATCCACACACACAGACTCACAACACACAGGCCTGCATTACATCATCCCCCTTACTACACATCCACACACACAGACTCACAACACACAGGCCTGCATTACATCATTCCCCTTACTACACATCCACACACACAGACTCACAACACACAGGCCTGCATTACATCATCCCCCTTACTACACATCCACACACACAGACTCACAACACACAGGCCTGCATTACATCATCCCCCTTACTACACATCCACACACACAGACTCACAACACACAGGCCTGCATTACATCATTCCCCTTACTACACATCCACACACACAGACTCACACACACAGGCCTGCATTACATCATTCCCCTTACTACACATCCACACACACAGACTCACAACACACAGGCCTGCATTACATCATTCCCCTTACTACACATCCACACACACAGACTCACAACACACAGGCCTGCATTACATCATTCCCCTTACTACACATCCACACACACAGACTCACAACACACAGGCCTGCATTACATCATCCCCCTTACTACACATCCACACACACAGACTCACACACAGACTCACACACAGACTCACACACAGGCCTGCATTACATCATTCCCCTTACTACACATCCACACACACACACACACACACACACACACACACACAGACTCACACACACACACACACACACACACACACACACACACACACACACAGACTCACACACACAACCTCTCATACTACTGAAAACCTAATTGACACAGCCTCTCAAAACTGCACGACACACAGTCCTGGACCAACACAGAGGTTTTTTAGAAGAAACACAACACAGTGTAAAACAACCCATCTCAGAACAAAAGGTTAAACGAAGTTAGCATGTGTGCACTGTATTTGTAAAAACGTGTGTGTGTGTGTGTGTATCTATGTGTCACGTGCGTATAAACATGTCTATATGTGCGTGTGTGTGTGTGTGTGTGTCTGTGTCTGTGTGTGTCTAGGTGTAACATGCGTATAAACATGTCTATGTGTGTGTGTGTGTGTGTGTGTGTGTGTGTTTGTGTGTATCTAGATGTGAAATGCGTATAAACATGTCTGTGTGTGTGTGTGTGTGTGTGTTTATGGTAGGGTTTTAATCCTAAACTCCAGTATTCTCTGAGCTCCAAATCCAACAGTTCACCGTTTTACTACCTGACGCAGGAAGGACTTCTCATCGCCAGAAACAGTCAGATTCAGCCACCTGACAAACATGTCCTGGAGGTGAGAGAGAGACAGAGGCAGCGAAACACGTCTTAACATGCCCCACAACAAACAACAGGAGAGAAAGGTCTTTGGGGTAAAGTTTGATACAGCTGGTGGTGGGCAGTTTGAGCTTCCTGGCTCCGGAGCTGCAGAAGGCTGATGGTCGAGACACTACAATGGTTTAAGTAAACTCAGATTCTTTTGTTTGTAATACAAAGATTAAAAATAATTGGGCCTATTTCACTGGGGTAAATGTAAACTGTAAGATGATTAGTCTGTTTTCCTGAGAGGTGGATGTTACTGCGACCTATTTTTTTGGGCGCATTAGTCCACACTTCCTTGCTCTTTGTTGATGATTATTAGTCCGTTGCTGTGCGCACTGCGTAGTGATACCGAGGGTTTCCGACCGATTGCAGGCAGTTGACTGGGAGCAGCTGAATTAGGAAAAAAAAAAGAATGACAGTTGTGCTGGTGAACTGGTACGAATGATTCACTAAAAAGAGTTGTGCAAAAAGAACGACTTGTTCACGAACTGCACACCATAAGATACAGCACAGTTACAGGAGTCCAAGATGAACTAGCAGTTGCTGTGAGGGTATAGTTACCAGGAGAGCTACGATGCTACTTCATGTGTCATGTGATGGAGAAAAGGCAGGTTAGTTTATGCTCGGGCTGCTGATGACAGGTTATAACTAACTGTGGTTAACCGTATAACTAACTGTGGTTAACCGTATAACTAACTGTGGATTAACCGTATAACTAACTGTGGTTAACCGAATAACTAACTGTGGTTAACCGTCTAACTAACTGTGGATTAACCGTATAACTAACTGTGCATAACTGTATAACTAACTGTGGTTAACCGTATAACTAACTGTGGTTAACCGTATAACTAACTGTGGATTAACCGTATAACTAACTGTGGATAACTGTATAACTAACTGTGGTTAACCGTATAACTAACTGTGCATAACTGTATAACCAACTGTGGTTAACCGTATAACCAACTGTGCATAACTGTATAACTAACTGTGGTTAACCGTATAACCAACTGTGGTTAACCGTATAACTAACTGTGCATGACTGTATAACTAACTGTGGTTAACCGTATAACCAACTGTGGTTAACCATATAACTAACTGTGCATGACTGTATAACTAACTGTGGTTAACCGTATAACCAACTGTGGTTAACCGTATAACTAACTGTGCATGACTGTATAACTAACTGTGGTTAACTGTATAAC
>NC_044507.1:1172500-1175000 GCF_902362185.1 Chanos chanos
AGGAGTCAATACAGAATCAGTCAGCACTGATTCAGAGAGAGTTAAAACTGATTCATAGAGAGCTGAAACTGATTCAGAGAGAGCTCAGACTGATTTAGAGAGAGTTAAATCTGATTCATAGAGAGCTGAAACTGATTCAGAGAGAGCTCAGACTGATTTAGAGAGAGCTAAAACTGATTCAGAAGTGAACACGGACAATGTGAAATCCACTGAATTTATGATTACTTTAAAAGTAGAGGAAAGAAAGAAAGAAAGAAAGAAAGAAGGAAAGAAAGAAAGAAAGAAAGAAAGAAAGAAAGAAAGAAAGCCCAGATAAGACAAAAATATGAAAAAATTCAGCAAAAGGCGCAGGTAACATGACACAGGAAGTTCAATGAGACAGGTCCAGGAAACACTCGATTGGCTGTACTGACCAGAGATCAGGAAGTTCAGTCAGACACTGGATTGGCTGTACTGACCAGAGATCAGGAAGTTCAGTCAGACACTGGATTGGCTGTACTGACCAGAGATCAGGAAGTTCAGTCAGACACTGGATTGGCTGTACTGACCAGAGATCAGGAAGTTCAGTCAGACACTGGATTGGCTGTACTGACCAGAGATCAGGAAGTTCAGTCAGAAAAAAAAAAAAGGAAGTTCAGTCAGACACTGGATTGGCTGTGCTGACCAGAGATCAGTCTCATTTATGTGAGAAAGATTAGACAAATGTCTGGACATCTCGAGACCTGATGCAATTGCTGCTGAGAGACCAGTTGTGTGAGAGAGGCTTCCTGTAACTCCATCTACTGTTTGATAAGGCCTTGACATACGCGTGGGTCACGGAATGTGAACGACACTTCGCCTGGAATCATTACCTCTGTCATGTTCCCAGAGGGCGCATCAGTAAAATCATTCTCTAATGTGTAGAACCCTTTTCTCTTTGCTCCTCTTTCTCTAAACTGTCACATCATCTATGTAAGAAACCTTATAGTAATGTGGAGGTCAAAACAAAAGTGTATTTCAGATCAGAAAATTAAGTCTGACTCACACTCATCCTTCAACTCAGTTGCCTAGTGACCATCATAAACCACTCCTCTCCCGCTCACAAGCTAGCTCTGCTAAATAAACACACATTTCATACATTTTCACTGCTATACCTGCCCAGTACTCAAAATGAAATATTAATGTTAGAATATTAGAGACCAGTGACGTGTGATGAGGTCAGTGGCTGGGTCAGCAGTGGGCCTTCACAAACACACATTACATCCTTTTGTGCTCTCTAATGTTTTATAACAATCTGATCCTTCTTAACTCTTCTACCTGCCACAGCATTCTAGAATACTGAAATGCGTATGTTCATTTCATTATTTGTTTGTCTTTTTTGTTTGTTTAAGAGCCAGCTGATGCTTAGTGAATGACCGTTCTCTGATAGCTCCACCTACTGGAATATATGAGAAATTGCCCATTTGCAGGTTGTGCTCTTTTCCTTCATCGCTGGGTATGAACTTTTCCACCATTACAAACCACCTCACACCATCACAGAGCACAGAGAGAGAAGACGCACACAGACGTCACTAGGGTCTCTTCACGTGTTCCTGTGTTCTGGCCTCAGAGCGTGTGCAGTTACACAGTGTGGGGAACAGTTTGGCTCTGATCAGATGGAGTTCTGTTATAAGGTGAAAACAGCACTAATCTGTGTTTGAATCAGGAACATGACACAGATCAGAGGATGGATCATGTACTTTTGTATTGTAAATGTTGACCGTTACTGTTAAAATATCCGGTAACGATGACGACTCAATGTCTCACATCACACCACTCCTTCCATTTTTTAAAAGTTTTATTTAGAAAAACTTCAGTTCAATACGTACATGAAGCCTGGGGCGAAACACACACACACACACACACAGAGGAAAAAAACAAACAAATTGGAAGGCATGATACCAGGGCCTGTAGCAGTCATGCATGAATTCATCTGTGCTATGGTAGTACACACACACACACACATATATATATACACACACATCTGTGAATCTGTACTGTAGTGGTCATGCATGGATTCATCTGTACTATAGTAGTACACACACACACACACACACACACACACACACACACATATATATACACACACATCTGTGAATCTGTACTGTAGTGTCATGTACATACAGTGTGTATATAAAGTAAGGCGTATATTGCTTTTCATACCAAAGCATCTCTGAGAAGGCATATCCACCACAGATATGGCGTGTGATCATGTGACAGAGCAGATGTGGTGTGTGATCATGTGACAGAGCAGATGTGGTGTGTGATCAGGTGACAGAGCAGATGCGGTGTGTGATCATGTGACAGAGCAGATGTGGTGTGTGATCAGGTGACAGAGCAGATGCGGTGTGTGATCATGTGACAGAGCAGATGCGGTGTGTGATCATGTGACAGAGCAGATGCGGTGTGTGATCATGTGACAGAGCAGATGCGGTGTGTGATCATGTGACAGAGCAGATGCGGTGTGTGATCAGGTGACAGA
>NC_044507.1:1195000-1227500 GCF_902362185.1 Chanos chanos
TCTTAATGAGTAGTTTAATAACAGCCAATCCGGGTACATGTCCAAGACTTAGGGTTGAATTAATCACGTGTAGCAATGGTTTGCTAATTGATTCTAACCGATGTTTTGATGGTTTTGTGGGGGCAGGGTCAATGAAACATGTCAGTGTGCTACAATGAGACCAGATGGAGTGGAATAATGAAATCCTTCTCCAGGCAAAAAACCAAAAATGTAAATGTCCATGATCACACACACACACTGTGAACAGTGAATTTATCCTCTGCATTTAACCCATCCAACACACCCACCAGACGCAGGAGCAGTGGGCAGCATTCCTTGCCTTGCGCCAAGGCAGGGGGTTAGGGTTAAGTGCCTTGCTCAAGGGCACACAGCCTTGGATGTTGGCACTGGGAATTGAACCGGCAACCCTCCAGTCATGAGCCTGGTTCTCTAACCTTTAGACCACAGCCGCCCATAACAAAGGGTGTGTGCAGCCCCTGAAGAGACTGGAGCCTTAATCCAGCGCCTTAGACCGCTTGGCCACGCTACCCCTACCTCACTAGGCAGAGAGACATGACGGGACACAGAAGAATGAAGAACTTTATCTCTTACATCCCTACCGTTTCCCCATTAAACATGTTCATAAAATCATTGCTGATAAACCCTAACGAAACAAAAGGCCCAGCTGCTGTCTGATTCCTGGGTGGTTTTGAGAGTGTATGGAATAAAAATCTAGGATTGGTCGTATTGTTTTCAGTCATATTCGACAGATAAGACAGCCCTCACCTGAAGAAAGAGCTCGTTGTCTTCTGAGAGACCTTCTTTCCAAACAATACCTCCAGTTTAGACTCTCACCACTTCCGTTCCTGTTAACAGGGTGCCTGTTGAAGGGTCTGGTTCATATACCAACGTACATATCTCCTCTCCCCACGGCTTGTCTTCCCAAGCCATGCACATGTATTTACAGTATCGCGTACGGTAGAGATTTCAGCCTTCAGTCACCTGTTCAGGAGCAGCTGAATCAGATGGCTCTGTTATGAATAAAGACTTAGGGAGCTTATCAGTGAGTCTACTGCTGTAGATGAAGGAATAATGTGACCAGTACAATGTTTGATAACTGATATATCAAGAACTGCAAATGCTATTTCACAGGTGAAAAGACAGTGATGTGAAATAACAGGGTTCTGAGGAAAGACCATCAAATTTTCCTCACACAAATACCATGGCTTTACCAAGTCTAAAGTCTGATTATAGCCATGTGTGGGCTTAAATGCATGGTGGTTAAAACTAACAGAGTCCAGAACAGAAGCAAAGGCTACTCTCAGACTGTCACTCCTATTATCCCTGTCAGTGTTAAAGTCTCCAATAACCACTTCCTTATCAGTGCCAACAACCAGGTCAGACAGATGTAATGTAATCATTATCTTACTCGAGTGTCTGAATAAGGTGCTTTCCAGGTGCACAGAGAGAAGGGGAAGAGGGAACCAGACTGTAATGCGTGATGTGTGATTGTTTCATGAGACTAATTATTCTAGATAATGCAGTTATAGAGAGAGTTATTATGTATTGTTCTATATAGTATACAGAGTCACAGAGTCATAGCTATTCTCTATAATTTCAAGTCCTAATTATATTCTATTTAATTGTCAGATCAGAGTTCACTAGGTCATGACACTACAGGCTCACAGAGCTGAGAAGGAAAAGAGAGACAGAACCAGGCTTGAGAAACGAGAGTTTAATCAGAAACACACAGAGAGAACAGACATGACAGCACAGATTCACATTAGTTCACCAGTTACATTCACATATTTAACTGACAGTCATATATACTATATATGTGTACTAATTAAACTGTACACTTTATAAATATATATATATATATATATATATACACATATACATATACAGGCTATATTTATAAACAGGCTATATATAGAGAGGCTTTTGACGCACATGTAGTCCATGTAGTCTGTTATTTTCCTTCAATATTTTTGCATTTACATCTGGTCTGATACTGAGCTTAGCGGCAGTTCCTTACTGGTTATACACTTGGTTTGTATTCTGCCTGTCTCTGAAGTCTCTTTGGATAAAAGCGTCTGTTAAACAAATCAATGTAAATGCAAAAGTAAAACGTGTGACTCCTCTGATGTTTAAAATGTAGGAACTGTATTCATAGAACTGAATCATGACACATAAATTCCTACAGTTCCCAACAGGCACTGGGAGCGTGTGCAGGAGGGTCAGTGTGTCAGAGGAGATGCTGGAGTAGGATGAACAGTGTTACACACACACACACACACACACACACACACACACACAGAAAGATACACACACACACACACACACACACACACACACACACACACAGAAAGATACACACACACACACACACACACACACACACACAGAAAGATACACACACACACACACACACACACACAGATACACACACACACACACACAGAAAGATACACACACACACACACACACACAGAAAGATACACACACACACACACACACACAGAAAGATACACACACACACACACACAGAAAGATACACACACACACACACACACACACACACACACAGAAAGATACACACACACACACACACACACACAGAAAGATACACACACACACACACACAGAAAGATACACACACACACACACACACACACACACACAGAAAGATACACACACACACACACACAGAAAGATACACACACACACACATACACACACACACAGATACACACACACACACACACAGAAAGATACACACAGATACACACACACACACACACACACAGATACACAATGTGTTTGTGCTCTCAGTGATGTACAAGACTGTTTCCATCAGATCAACATGGGATCTGGAGAAGAACAGAGAGCCCGTCATCCAGTCCAGATCCACTCCACCCAGCTGCCTCTCTCTCAGCCTCCCAGTAACAGTGACTGGACATCCTTGGGTTTTAATTTCATGTTTCTCTAAGGTCTTTGGAACTTAAGATCAGCTTTGTGGGGTCCAGGTGCTATAAGACACAGGGAAGGGGAGAAATATCAGACACATTCGAAACAGTTACTACTCATATAAAAAGTAGAGAGGTGTTTCTTTAAAACGCTTTTGGATAAACACTGACAAACTGTTCTCTGTATAGTATGGCTATTTCACACACACAAAACTCTCTGTATATCACTTCTTTGGAATATTGGTATCATTTATGATTTATGGCATAGTTTTCATCTGCGGCAATCTGTCTTTCCGTCAAACATAACTGAATGCTCTCCATGATGTGTGTTTTTGGATTTCGCGTTTTCAGATTTTGTGTTTGTAGATTTTGCCAGGATGCCACTTAATATCTTGACGTACAAGAAAACGTTGCTGTCAAATATAAGCCCGAAACACCCTGAGTTTGTTCAGGCTGTTTATTCAGCGACGAAAGACCCGACAAAAGCAATTTCAGCGCATTTTTTCCTGAGCCTGTTTTCACTGGTATGGCAAACAGGGAGGACATTAGGAGGAATGCTAGGCCACAGCTTCCACACTAAAGATGATTTCAGATGATTTCCCAGGTCAGTCAGGAGAGCTGTGATCTGCACTCATCTTTCACAGCAGCTGCAGGTTGTGGTTATTTTCAGGGCTCATATGAATTAAGAGAAAGAGTTGCATCAGTCAGCAAAACACACACACACACACACACACACAAAGGCATGCTCACAGACACTGAAACGTACACGCACACACACACACACACACACAAAGACATGCTCACTCACACACACACACACACACACACACACAAAGGCATGCTCACAGACACTGAAACGCACACGCACACACACACACACAAAGACATGCTCACACACACACACACACACACACACAAAGGCATGCTCACAGACACTGAAACGTACACGCACACACACACACACACACACACACACACACACACACAAAGACATGCTCACAGACACTGAAACGTAAACACAAAACTGTTCTCAAAGCAGAACACAGAGGCACTTTTTACAGGAACATTTTTCATACGAATCTCAGATTTATTCAATTTAATTTCTTATAAACTCACAGTGTCAGTTAGTACTCACTCTAGTTTCTCCAGTTTAAAGTGTGGATCATCCAGTAGAGCAGTGAGCACCTTCACTCCTGAGTTTCCTGGTTTATTACTGCTCAGATCCAGCTCTCTCAGGTGTGAGGGATTAGATCTCAGGGCTGATGCCAGAGCAGCACAGCCTTCCTCTGTTATACTGCAGTTACACAGCCTGCAGAGAAAACAGTCAATCCCCCTCACTCTTATGCATGGCCACACACACACACACACACACACACACACCAAGATATATGTATGTCCAACTTTTTGACTTTCTCTTAAAATTACAGATTTGTACTCTTACAGAGTATCCACAATACTGGCAACTATCACTTTCTACCTGACAACATTTTTAACACACACACACACACACACACAGGTTGAGCATCCCTAATCTGAAAATCCAAACTCCGAAGTGGTTCCGAATCCGAAACTTTTTGAGCATCAACATGACGCCACAAGTGGAAAATTCTACACCTGACCTCACTCGCCCATGTGGGGCTGTGATGCTCTGCTGGCACCAAGACATCTCATTGTGAATATTCAAATACAGTACTTTAAGACATCTCATTGTGAATATTCAAATACAGTACTTTAAGACATCTCATTGTGTATATTCAAATACAGTACTTTAAGACATCTCATTGTGAATATTCAAATACAGTACTTTAGGACATCTCATTGTGTTCATATTCAAATACAGCTGGTGGTAGATTGGTTCAGTGGGAGGGGCTGGAGTGACAAAAGCATTTGCGTGCCTCTGATTGGCTAGCGCTAACCCTAACCCCACCCTAGCCATTTCGAATGCTGAGCATCATCAGTTGCCTGACAGCGAAACAACCAATCACAGCAGGAGCGTCCCTCCGGCTGATCCAATCCAGCAAGTACCATTCCAAAATCTGACAAAAATCCCAAATCCAGAACACTTCTGGTCCCAGCCATTTCGGATAAGCTATACTCAATCTGTGTATATCTATGTATACATACATACATAAATATATGTGTCTATGTGTCCGCACACACACATATATATATATATATAAATATAAATATACCTTTTACTTCAGTGTTTTCCTATCAGCAACTGTAAGGATTTGTTTCATTTTACACTGTTTATCATAAGTGTTTGTTTTATTTTTGTTTGATCTTGCTGTGGCTGATTGAACAGGTGTTGGAGTCATCCCTACAGACTGTTTTAATGTTGTAGTCAAACAGGTGCAAGGTCATGTGTATTCCTGTGTTTCGCCCATATGCCTAGGGTTAGATTACGCTATAATCCTTCACCCCGTAGTCATCATCGCCAGCATGAGTGCACTGGCTGACAATTGTCAAACAGAATCATTAGTAAAATCATTTTATTGTCAAATATTTGCTTTAACTCAAGTTTTTACCACCACTGTAACAATATAAACACAATTTCTTATAGGTGTTGGTCTCTGGATAAAACCTTTATAAGCCCAGAATAACTGAAAAGGTCTGAAAAACCCGCAACTGAGTTGAAGCTCTGTGTCTGTCCCACAATAGAGGGGGGAGCTATGGACAGCTTGCAGGACAGGAGTCAGGGACAGAGACATGATCTTACCACATTATCTCCAGTTCACACTGTGGACTCTCCAGACCAGTGGCAAGCTCCTTCACCCCGGCATCCCCCAAATCATTATCACTCAGGTCCAGCTCTCTTAGGCTTAAGGAATGTGAGCTGAGAACTGAGGCCAGGGTTATACAGGTACAGCTTGTGAGCTGACAACCCCACAACCTGAGAGAAAAATACAAACAATACATCCTACTCAAGCTTCGTGAGTCGTAGAGATGCACAGTGCTCACGCAAACACACACACACAAACACACAATAAGTGAAATGTTGATCCCAGAGAGATGGACTTACTTAAGTGTCTCCAGTTTACTGTGTGGATTCTCCAGTCCAGCAGAGAGCAGCTTCACTCCTGAATCCTGTAGATTATTGTCACTCAGGTTCAGTTCTCTCAGACTGCAGGAGTCTGAACTGAGAACTGAGGCTAGTGTTGAGCAACTTCTCTCTGTCAGATTACATTTATTCACCCTGGGAGAAAAACAATAACATGTTCACAGGGCACATTGTTACGCAATAACAAGAGGTCACACTGTCTAATCCACAGAAGTATTCAGAAAATTAAGTTTAAATAAGATTTAAGATGAAGCGTTTGGGAAACTCAGACGAGGTTCACTTGGGCCAGTCAGTCTAACTGCAGCTGATTTCAGTTTTAACTCTGTCTTAGCCAAGTCACAGCCTCAATAAATTACCACTTAATATCTAATCCCAATAAATTACCACTTAATATCTAATCCCAATAAATTACCACTTAATATCGAATCCCAATAAATTACCACTTAATATCTAATCCCAATAAATTACGCAATTCATTTTATGACATCATTCTACTTCAGCATAGTACCTGATGGTGTGTTTTATACCATGAACTCATAACATGAGATACTGCAACACAAACTCCACAAACACCCATCACATCCCCCATCTACAGATACAGTACGTATCACAGAGAGAAGATATTACCCCAGTTTCTCCAGTTTACACTGTGGATTCTCCAGTGCAGCAGAGAGCAGTTTCACTCCTGGATCCTGAAGATCGTTATCACTCAGGTCCAGTTCTCTCAGACTGGAGGAATTTGAGCTGAGAACTGAGGTGAGCGCTAAACAGCTTGTCTCGGTCAGATTACAGCTACACAGCCTGGAAAAGAAACGCAACATGTCAATGACAAAGAGAAAATGTCCATCAATCTGAGGTAAAAAGCAAAATCACTCAAAAATCCCTTTTGTGAATATGAAAGAATATTTGCTATCTGTTTGCCATTCCCAATCGCTAAGTTTCATATATTTGCCATGTGTTTCTCAGTGGCTGTTAAAATGTTAAAACAGGTTAGAGGTTAGACACCAATGACAAAAGAGGGTTTTCCACAAACAAGTCACGAAACTTAAATAAAATATGACAAATGAGAATGTTTCACAATGACAATGATTGACACAGTTAATGTTGTTACTATTGTTTCGTTTTACAGTATAATCTGACTTTTCATATTAGAGGCTACGCTGCTGATCAGAATGAGGAAGTACATAAGACATGGTTTTACTTTTACTTAATTCTGTTCGTGCTAAAGCTGTATTCCTGGTTGGACTCAAAATAAAGAGAGAAAACTCACTGTGGGCCAGGGTGAACTACACACTGTGCGGTTCTGTAATACTGTTTAGGTAAGAGACATGAGGCCCAAATGCAGGCTGTTCTTCTCTTAGATCTAAAATACAGAGAAAATTAGGACTCACACAGCTCTCCTAGATGCCCTGACCACCGGTAGCAGTCTCAGAAGACATTCATCTGATGAGGCATACTTTTCAAGAGTAAACACATCCAGGTTTGCCTCTGAGGTCAGCAACACAAAGACCAGAGCTGACCACTGGGCAGAAGAGAGCTCAGTTCTTGACAGGTCTCCTGAAGTCAGATAAGTTTGCACCTCCTCCACTAAAGAATGGTCATTGAGTTCATTCAGACAGTGGAACAGATTGATGGATTTCTCTGGAGAGGGATTCTCCCTAATCTTCTCCTTGATGTACTTCACTGTTTCCTCTTTGCTCTGGGAGCTGATTCCTGTCTGTGTCAGTAGGCCTCGTAAGAGTGTCTGATTGGACTCCAGTGAGAGACCCAGAAGGAAGCGGAGGAAAAGGTCCAGGTGTCCATTCTCACTCTGTAAGGCCCTGTCCACTGCACTCTTGAGGAGGTCTGACATTGTTGTCTTGGTAAAGAGGCTGAAAAGTTCTGTGCTCTGAATCTGCTCTGTGTTATTTGTTCTGTTACTGAAGGACAGAACCACATACAAAGCAGCCAGAAACTCCTGAATGCTCAGATGAGTAAAGCAGTACACCTTCCTCTGGTACAGCCCAAACTCCTCTCTAAAGATCTGGGTGCACACTCCTGAGTACACTGATGCTTCTCTCACATCAATGCCACACTCTCTCAGGTCTTCCTCATAGAAGATCAGGTTGCCTTTTTCCAACTGATGAAAAGCCAGTTTTCCCAGTGACAGAATGCTCTCTTTATTCCAGTGTGCATCCATCTCATAATGTCCTTCATACTTCTGATTCCTCTGTTTGGTCTGAAAGATCAGGAAGTGTGTGTACATTTGAGTCAGAGTCTTTGGGATCTCTCCACTCTCTGCTTCGCCCAACATTGTCTCTAGAACAGTGGCTGAAATCCAACAGAAGACTGGTATGTGACACATGATGTAGAGGCTCCTTGATGACTTGATGTGTGAGATGATTCTGTCGGCCAGGTTCTGATCTCTGATTCTCTTCCTGAAGTACTCCTCCTTCTGAGGGTCATTAAACCCTCGTACCTCTGTCACCTGGTCAACACACTCAGGAGGGATGTGATTGGCCGCTGCTGGTCGGGAGGTGATCCAGAGGAGAGCAGAGGGAAGCAGATTTCCCTTGATGAGGTTTGTCAGCAGGACATCCAGTGAGGTTTGTTCTGTTATGTCACACACGATCTCATTGTTGTGGAAATCCAGGGGAAGTCGACACTCATCCAAACCATCAAAGATGAACATGACTTTGTACCTCTCATAGTCACTGACTCTTAGTTTTTTCATTTCTGTGAAAAACTGATGAAGAAGACCCATCAGACTTAGTTTTTTCTCCTTCATCAAATTCAGTTCCCGAAAAGGAAGTGGAAATATGAAGTGGACATCATGATTGGCTTTTCCTTCAGCCCAGTCCAGAATGAACTTCTGCACAGAAACGGTTTTTCCAATGCCAGCAACTCCCTTTGTCAGCACAGTTCTGATGGGTTTGTCTTGTCCAGGTAAGGGTTTAAAGATGTTATTGCATTGTATTGGTGTCTCTGCTGTTGCTGGTCTCCTGGATGCTGTCTCAATCTGTCTGACCTCATGTTCATCATTGACCTCTCCACTTCCACCCTCTGTGATGTAGAGCTCTGTGTAGATCTCACTGAGAAGGGTGGAGTTTCCTTGCTTTGCTAATCCTTCAGATAAACATTCAAATTTCTTCTTCAGTCTTGTTTTGAATTCACTTCGAGACACAGGAGCCAGTTCTGATACACAATAAAGAATAAAGCTACAAATTAATGAATCCACATGTAATGCCATTTTCAATTTCTTACCTTATTCCCTTGTATCATGACAACATCTTCATTCAAAAAACCAAAACGTAGCCTTCAGAGACAAAGAATATCTTTAAAATGAACCTGCATTCATTACATGGACGCTAATATCACCGTAACATTCCAACTCTGCTGACGGAGCATTCTGTTTCTGATGCGGGGAATACACGTGCACATGGGGGAGTGTGAACGAGTGTTAATACTCCATCTGTGCTTAAGAGAGTATTCTAATTACTCCATCTGTGCTTAAGACAGTATTCTAATTACTCCATCTGTGCTTAAGACAGTATTCTAATTACTCCATCTGTGCTTAAGACAGTATTCTAATTACTCCATCTGTGCTTAAGAGAGTATTCTAATTACTCCATCTGTGCTTAAGAGAGTATTCTAATTACTCCATCTGTGCTTAAGACAGTATTCTAATTACTCCATCTGTGCTTAAGACAGTATTCTAATTACTCCATCTGTGCTTAAGAGAGTATTCTAATTACTCCATCTGTGCTTAAGAGAGTATTCTAATTACTCCATCTGTGCTTAAGACAGTATTCTAATTCTGTCGTTCACACAGGCTGTACATTGACTCACCGATCCACCTGAGCAGGAGCTACAACAAGGACATGAAGATGCCATCCGGACCGGTGAGGTGTGGTCGGATGATAGTTAACAGAGGGAAAATTGTCAGGGGAGAGGGAACTGAACTACCATAAGGACATGACGGTACTTCTCTGGGATCATTGCTGATGTATGTTCTCCTCGGTGTTAACACAAACCTGAAAGTGCCAAAAGTTCTTCTTTTTGATAATCAGCTGCTCAAGGGCATTTGTTTAGCAGCGACTGGCGGCGAATTACCTTTTAAATTCCTACTGAGGCAATAAGGGTATACTTGCTTTTTCTCACTTGGCTTCAACCTTTTGGCTTTACTTTTTACTTAATAAATAATGACATAATGAAATCTGTGTTGTTTGTTATCCGAGGCTCGATTCATCTTATTTTAGAGACTGGTGAGGACCAGACAATCTGTGCCCTCAAATGTGAGAGCATAGAACTGAAAGAGGGTGTTACTGTCTTTTTCACATCACAGTTTAAAACCTGCCAGGCAGCATGCTGTTTTAGAGCTGTAGTAAATTGGTTTGCAGACGTGAACTCTGCTGAAACCTGAAATGTGACTGAGAGGATAGAAACACCAATACCTTTTGGTACCACAAGGGGGCGACACAGACCAGACCGTGCACTTGCACTTGAAGACTTTGAGTTATGGCCCATTTCTAACTAACCTGGAAACGACAAGCCCTGTAGGTTCACCTGTTATCTTTTATACTCTAACAGCATATGTGCCATATAGAGGGTTGAGACCAGCATCCACTTTGAGCTCTGTGCTGGCATGAGCGGGATTTACAGCAATACAATCTGTAAGAGGAAGTAATCAAACGAACTGTTCAAATGAAAATAAACCGTAATCACACCATCCAGAGATCTCACCTGTTTCCAGTGTGTCAGCCAGGTGTGTGTGTTTCATGGTCCTCAGGACGTGCAGTGTGATCTTCAGCGCCCCCTGTCTGACACTCCTCTCACCCTCCTCATCCTCCTCCTTCCTCTCAGGGCATGCTGGGTAATCTGCCCTCAGAAATGTCTTGAACTTCTTCAGCTCATTCTTCACTAAAGTGATGACTTTGTGTTCAAGCTCCTGAAATAAGGAACACACACACACACACACACACACACACACGCACACAGGCACACAGGCACACACACACACGCGCGCACACACACGCACACAGGCACACACACACACGCGCGCACACACACGCACATGCACACACGCACACACACGCACACACACGCACACACACACGCATGCACACGCACACACACGCGCACACACACAAGCGCGCACGCACACGCGCGCACGCACACGCACGCACACGCACACGCGCACACACGCACACACACACACACGCACACACGCGCACACACACGCACACCTGTCGTTCTTCACTAAAGTGATGACTTTGTGTTCAAGCGCCTGAAATAAGGAACATTAAAAGTCCTTGGATGCCCAGATGTTCTTTTAACCATGGACAGAATCTCACATGGAAACATTCACACTTGATCCTTTATGTAGGGGAACTGAGTCTTAAAACTAAGAGACAACAGCTCCTTGTAGTTTATATATAGTCTGTGCAATACATCACTGTACTCTTGTAACAGTATTTTGTCCCAGAATGATCAAGTCAGGAAGTTAAAGATATTTTTTCCCCACAGGGCTACGGAAAACAGCTTCTGAATATTTAAAATATATATATACACATGGTGCCTTGTGATGGACTGGCGACCTGTCCAGGGTGTTTCCCTGCCTTTCGCCCAATGAGCGCTGGGATAGGCTCCAGCACCCGTGACCCTAATTACGATAAGTGGCTTGGAAAATGAATGAAAATATATACGTAGACATTCAGAATTAGCTTAAGGAGAGACTTCAGGAAGTGCAGACGACACTTACTATAATTTAATAAAGACACATCTGTAGGTCTGTGGGACTGTGTTTGCTTTGGACTATTTCACACAATGAAAAGACACATCACAGGGGAACACAGGGAGACAGACATCACTTACCTTGGAGTTAAAAAAAGAATAAAATTCCTAAAGGAAAAAAATCTTATTCTTAACTGACACATACCGTGAATATTGTGTCCAAGCGCTTCACAGACCTTTGTCCAGGCCAAACCTCTGAGTTTGATCTCGTCTCTTGGGCCCTGAGGGCAAAACAGAGTGACACATGTAGGAGTTAATACCTACACACCTTTTATAGCGTTTCATATAATGCAAAACACTGTCTAAACCATTACACACTGCAATACAACAATTATCGAAAGTGGACTCACAGCAAGGAACGAAACAGAATCACCGGTTTTTACCTCCTCATGAAAGAGGAGCAAACTCCAGAGAAATCAGGTCACTGTTGTCTGACTGAGTTTACCTCACATCACTGACTAAACCATGAGAGACCTCCTTACCTCACATCACTGACTAAACCATGAGAGACCTCCTTACCTCACATCACTGACTAAACCATGAGAGACCTCCTTACCTCACATCACTGACTAAACCAATGAGAGACGTCCTTACCTCACATCACTGACTAAACCATGAGAGACGTCCTTACCTCACATCACTGACTAAACCATGAGAGACGTCCTTACCTCTCAACACTGACTAAACCATGAGAGACGTCCTTACCTCTCAACACTGACTAAACCATGAGAGACGTCCTTACCTCACATCACTGACTAAACCATGAGAGACCTCCTTACCTCACATCACTGATTAAACCATGAGAGACGTCCTTACCTCACATCACTGATTAAACCATGAGAGACGTCCTTACCTCACATCACTGATTAAACCATGAGAGACGTCCTTACCTCACATCACTGACTAAACCATGAGAGACCTCCTTACCTCACATCACTGATTAAACCATGAGAGACGTCCTTACCTCACATCACTGACTAAACCATGAGAAACCTCCTTACCTCACATCACTGACTAAACCATGAGAGACGTCCTTACCTCTCAACACTGACTAAACCATGAGAGACGTCCTTACCTCACATCAGGACTACAGTCAGACTCTCTGAAGTTCCGTGGAGGATCCATCGAATGATCACTGTTTATGGACTCACAGCGCTGTTCCTTCAGTAGTTTATAACTCCCATCAGTACAGTTGTCTGTCTTTCTGTTGGTCGGTGAATGATCCATCGTCTGGTCTCTCACAGACACACGGCTGTGATCAGGAGTCTGATAGAGTGTCGTTTAAACTCTGACACAGGTGATGACGGCCTCTGCAGGTATGAATTCTCCCCTTTCCATATTCGCACAAAAAAAACTTTCTTCAGGACAGATGAATGAACCTGTGTGCACACATACCTAGAGAGAGAGAGAGAGAGAGAGAGAGAGAGAGAGAAAGAGAGATGAGTAATCACTTCACGCTTGTGGAGCACGAGGTATGTGATTGATATTACAATATGAAAACAGTCCTAGTGCCACAGGGGTGGGCAGTTGCTTGCAGACCAAGCCAGACAAACAAATATACGTTTAACGATCAAACTGTAACGTTCCAACTGCTCAAGGGTTAGTTATAGTTAAGATTTCTGAAGTGGTTATGAAACCACAAAACTAACACAACGTAATATAAGCACCAACTACAAAATGATCGTTCTCTCGGCAGCTTAAACACAATTTATCAAGCTTATCTACAACAAGCCACTGCCACATTCACGTGTTCATTTACAAAGGGGAGCATTAGCTCTTCATTAGCATTAGCTAATATCTTCATGAGGTATATGCAGATTTCCTTATTAAAGTGGATTAACCTTCTATGGGTGTCACAATAAGTATAGATTCAGTGCTTATATTTGCAGTCGGAACCTCACGTCACGGCACCGTCCACAATTCTGTGTTTCGTCTAATCTTAGTTTTCTCCTAGCCCGGATTTCTGGGGGCTTCCCGGCTTTACTTTCGCTTTCCGCAGGTCAGCCTAGTCGGGCTTTTCCACTTTTCCATGTTTTCTAACATTAACCACCCCTCCCCTCTCTCTCAGCAAAATGTATCATAGGACCTGTACATTTTGAACTGACTGTACATTTTTAACCATGAACATAAAACGGCGCAAAGTTTTTGCGAACCCCCATCATAATGCAACATGATGTGACGTATTCGCTAGAGGTTCATGAGACTTGTATTTTTGTAAGGTGGCCAAATATCATTCACAAGGTACGTCAGGAGACATCTCTGCTCACTATTTCTGTTTCATAAGGACCAACAGCCATCATCTCTAGGGTATAAAACGGTATCGTTCGCTAAAAACAAATCTGACTTCCACAAATCTACCAACTACATGTGTTCACCAACAAAACAGCAATCACTCAACATGAAATTTAATCCATCGAGGAGATCAGTGACTGGAGATGGACTCACCATGTTATTAGTCTGTGTTTGCACCACAGTTCAAAATGGAGCAGGAGGGCGCTGGTACTGGATGACTGGGTATTTGTTTTTAAAAGTGGACAATGCCTCTAGAGGGCGCACGACACCACATTTCAGAATGACGTCCTTCATCTGCTTTTGTTGCTTTATTACAAAAGAAAATGGGGGAGAGTGAAAAGAAAAGGGAAAATGAAGAGAATAGGAGGTGATAGAGCGGTTCTAAATATCCTTACGCAAAGGACCAGAGACCTACACTATATCCTTACGCAAAGGACCAGAGACCTACACTATATCCTTACACAAAGTACCAGAGACCTACACTATATCCTTACGCAAAGGACCAGAGACCTACACTATATCCTTACGCAAAGTACCAGAGACCTACACTATATCCTTACGCAAAGGACCAGAGACCTACACTATATCCTTACGCAAAGGACCAGAGACCTACACTATATCCTTACGCAAAGTACCAGACACCTACACTATATCCTTACGCAAAGGACCAGAGACCTACACTATATCCTTACACAAAGTACCAGAGACCTACACTATATCCTTACGCAAAGGACCAGAGACCTACACTATATCCTTACGCAAAGGACCAGAGACCTACACTATATCCTTACGCAAAGGACCAGAGACCTACACTATATCCTTACGCAAAGGACCAGAGACCTACACTGGTTTCACGGTTTCTCTGATCACTCATTTATGCGGTGTTGTATAGTTCTAACTCCTCTTTAAGTAGGACCAGGATTTACCCTGCCGCATAGCCCACATTCTGTGTGTATCTGAGAACTGCAACAGATAATTAAACATGAGTATAGTATTATTATTTATTATTATTATTATTATTATTATTATTACTATTATCATTATTGTTGGTGTTATTGTTGTTGTTATTATTATTGTTATTGTTATTATTATGTTCATGTAACCTATGCACCGAAACAAATGAAAATATGGGAAAAACACAATACATATTAAAATAAAGAATGCATATTAAAAATAAAACCTGAGACCTATTAGGCACTGTGTGTGTGTGTGTGTGTGTGTGTGTGTGTGTGTGTTAGTGTGTGTGTGTGTGCATGCTGCAGTTCTCTCATTTGAACAGCAACAACAGAAATGTTATTATTATTATTATTATTATTATTATTATTATTATTATTATTATTATTATTATTATTATTACTGCCGTGGTTAATAAATAATAATAATGATGTAATGATGTAATGAATGTAATTATCATCATCAGTTTGAGCAAAATGTATTTAGCCTGAACATACAGAGTAAAAACACACTTAACACACCTGTAAAAAATATATTGATTCTAGACTACAGGTAAAAATCTCTCATCCCGTTAGTCTTACATATATACACACACACACTCATACACACACACACACACACACTCACACACTCACACACACACACACACACAGTGGTTGCACATTTGTAACACACAGTCACTTGACCACGCGCACAAACACACAGAGACAGACACTCCAAACACACACACTCACGGTACATACATTCAATACACATGGAGCTGGCCGCATGTTTTGTCCTTTGCTCTCTGTGTTGGGACCAAACAGGGAAACACAAATACAAGCAGACAGAATTTCCCCTCTAACTTCTAAAAAACAAACAAACAAAACGAAAACAACAGCAACAACAGCAAAAAAAAAAAAAAAAACAATACAGAAACCCAGACATAACCTGCTGTTATTTACTGTCATTATGGTATAATTCTGTCTTTTTTTAGATCAGCAGGTTTTGTAGAGAAATATATCCATTTTGTTTGTGCGTCATAATCAATCCCCACCGCTCCTCTGTGTGAAATTCAGTTAAATGGAATTTTCCATTTAAATACAATAAAATACCCTTGATGCGCGAAGGCTGCCGTCCAAACTGGTGTTAGGTAAGGTCATATTGCTGATCAGTCAGTGGAGGAGAAAAGGAGACTTCATTAAATGTTTAAGCATATCCTTTTGTTTTTTGCTCTTTCTAAATAAAATGTTTAATCAGTGAAAATGAACGCAATGTTGGTCAAAGTTAATATGATTATTTTCCTTTATTTCTGTTAAAAGAAGACAGGCTTTGTTTTTCTTGTTTTATTGTCGGTTCTGACCAATCTTTAGGCATCTAAAACCTTCAATTTAGCTAAACATTACACAGAGAAAATGACCATGTGCATGTGTGTGTGCGTGTGTGTTGGGGGTGCGCGTGCGTTTGTGTGTGGGGGGAGTGTTTTCTTGAATGCCTTGAACTTGGCCTTGGTGTGGGAGAGGCTGACAGCTGCTGGCCCGGGCTGAAGAGCGCGAGCCATATGTCCCCGTGCCGTACTGACAAAATCTCGGGTCCGTTTCATTCACCGGTGAATTGCTGATTTATTCGTATTGCCTCTTGTGTTCACCAAAAGGCTTATTTTCGAATTATTGTCAGTGTCTTGCGTGAGAGCATCGCAAACTGTGTCCTCATCCTCGGAGCGCTGGTGGTGCCTGAAATGAACACGATGGATGGTTTACGTTTGGAAACTAAGCACAATCAAATTAAGACAATATTACACAAAAAACGTTCACGGCTTAGGTTATGCCGCAAAGGGAACGCACCAAACGCCAATACAAAATATTTGGCAATTTCTTTCTTTTTTTTTCCCCAACGGTCACTAATTTTTACTTGCGTGGTCTGATGTTGTTCTTGAACGAAGTCGTTTTTGAGCTCTCGCCGTTTAATGTTTTTCTATTGTAAAACGCCGACGGGCCATTTTATTAGAAACACCTGCACACCTACAGGTGTGTCTTTACTGCCGCACAGGAACAGACTGGGGCCCTTCTGTTGCCATACGCAGTTTGTGTGGGTCATCCTTTAGCCCTTCATCAACGGCCAGTTACTGACCACAGGACCACTGCTGGCCGGACGCTTACAGCCTAGCAGGGACACTGACGTATGTAAGAACCCCAGGAACACTGCTGCGGTTGATACACTCATACCAGCGTGACACGTACCACCATGCCACTACCATGTCAGTGTTAATACTGTGTTAAGAGTGGTCTGACACCCAAATAATATCCAGTCAACAGTGGTCCTGTGCTCAGAGACTGACCAGACTGTCACTATGCACCTGTGTATTCTACCCAAATAAAGCGGGTCTGTCTCGGTCTGTCTCATAAAGTGGCCTGTGAATGTAGATCCAAGGTCAGTGTTTCTTATAAAGTGGCCTGCGAATGTTCAGGGGACGATACATTTTCTTCAGTGCAAGCGGAAGTGTGAATATTCTGCCTGAATGTATCGTCTCAACAAACGCATCATGGAAACTGCACGGCAATAACGAGCCCAAACTAAATGTCTGTAGCAACAGCTGCTGTTGCTATAATAAGTCTTTTCTTAAATATTCACAACTGTACCGTACAAAAACGTCTTTCCGAGATTCCTCGCTTCATAACTGTAGTTTCTTGCCAGAGAACGCAACATTATCATTTTTAAATGTAGGCCTATCCGTTTGCCTGTTTGGCCGATTTCACAATAATAGACAGTAACAGACAAGCGCCACCTCTACAGCGTCATTTTTGACGAAAACACTTAAGCTGAAAAGCAACAACAACAACAACAACAACAATAACAATAATAATAATAATAATAATAATAATAATAATAATAATAATAATAATATGAACGTGACTGACATTCTGTTGCCTGAATTCCTTCACAGTGAAATTAATTCAGTCCGTTAAACCACTCAAGAGGCTAATTGTGCCTAATTAGCTCAATGAGGTGAGGGATAATTAGTGCGTCTTAATTGAGACGCATTCTAAAGAGCTGTTTTGTTTCCACACATCACTCGTGTCGCGACAGGCCAAGTGCGGTTGTAAACAGTATTCACATTTAAATGAGACAGACTAAACTTTGGCACCGATACAGAGCTTGGCACGAGTCAACATATTCAGTGAATCACACAGCGTGTTTCACTGCCGTCTCTCGCGCAATGGCTTTCATTCTGACTAAAATGCAATGTTTCTTTTCGTGTTTTAGTTTATTTTAGTGTTTGATTTAAGGATTTATGCTGTGCACTTTTCAAAATGTTTCATTCATGGTGAGATTCACAATGGTAATTAGCTTCACAATTTTTCTTAAACTGAGGTCAGCGATATTCACCGGTTATCAGAATGAGAAAGTATACGTAGCAGGCAAATACAATTAAAGAATCAAGAGAGCAAAGGACCTGACGTCTTGATCGCTTGTTTTTATATTTTCCCAAGCTTTCATTCACAAATAATTTTATTTTAGATGCTCAAAAACATGTAGCCCTATCGAATTTCGCGGCATAAAATATAGACTTCCAATATACAACAGGGAGGATATACATTAAAATATTTTTAAATCTCCGTGTGTACGCTGAATTCGTTCTAAAATTTTATCTTTCACACTATATGAATGTCTGGACATGAATGCCTTTATCTACAATATACCTGTAAATTATCCCATACCTGAGTGAAGGGGAATAATTTCAGATCACGGCTTCTGTGCAGACAGATTCCTGCTGATCGTTCGTTACACACATTTTACTGACAACAGTCGTTATCTTCTGCCTCCTGTCTGAATTAGAAGGATATTCATAAACTCAGACATGTCCTGACTGTATTTGAGAATTTTTAATTGTTGAGAAAAATAGTAAATATGTATTTTTTCTTGCATATTAAAATGAATGGTTGAACAGAGTATCTGAATTACATACGAATGAATTACATACGAAATGTTTGTCAGGAAAACGCAAGTATCTAAGGGACAAAAATCAGGTGTAGACGTGTTTTTCATCTCGAGACTAATCAGGTGAAGTAAACGTGTTTTTCATCTCAAGACTAATCAGGTTTTGAGAGAGAATTAGCCTACAGAGACTCATAGTTTTCTCTTAACACTTAACGTGCTGAAAATTACACTTTTAGTCTTTAAAATCATCCCGTCGGGCCGAAGCTTCGCTAATTATTTTGTAAACGCGGTCTGTTGGGTCCTCAGGGTGAGACGGTCAAGTTCACGCCGTCCTGACGTGTGTCACGCCGTCTGGACCGTCGCCTCACTCTGTCCACCCGTCCCCTCCCTGTACAATTTACTGCCTTCGTATGATTATTGCCGCGTAATTAAAAAAGTCGCTTAGAATAATTTGTTTTGCCATGCGATGACCAACTCCGCTCTGTCACAACACAGACAGATCCTTAATGCTCACTACGGAAAACGGAAAGAGAAGCAGGAGACCCTTCTCGCTTTAAACAGTCTCTTTAAACAGAACACGTTACTATGGGAATGGAAAACATACGGAACTTGTAGAATAATCAAATAAATAGTTATTTTAGTTCATTTTACTCAGATATCTTATAACAGAAATAATATTTACGATGAAACCATAAAATCTGTCTCACTCTTTGTGAGTCTCAGTCTCTCTGTCGTTATTGGTGAATGAAAGGATGACGGTGATTGGGTTTCTCTTACCTTGAGGAAACGTAAATGTTTAAATGGAGCAAATCGGTCAGTTGATGCTGAGGGCCAGTGCACGTGTGTTTGTGTGTCTGTGGATCTGTATCTGTGTTTGTGTGTTGGGGGTCTGGGGTCATGGGGTCAGGAGACAGCGAGGGTGTGAAGCTCACAGATGGAGGGGGTCAGAGGTCAGGGGTCTGAGTGTGGGGGGGGGGTCACTTAGTCATGCAGCAGCTTGTTCATTTTTGCATATTCAAAGTAACACAGATCAGCACTGTGTGTGTGTGTCTGTGTGTGTGTGTGTGTAAATGAAGGAACAGAGAAACAAAATCCAAAAACACAAATCAGATCATTTCATTGTTTCCTTTTTCACAGTCTGTTTATTTTCAGTGTTAGATTTTTGAAACAACAACAATATCATTCTTCTTCTTCCTGCTCTTATCACTGCAGTTAATAATAATAATAATAATAAGAATAATAAGAATAATAATAAGAAGAATAATAAGAATAATAATAATAAAATTGCTATTCTTCTTCTTCCTCTTCTTCTTCTTCTTCTTATTATAACAACAACGATGATGATGAGAAGAAGAAGAAGAAGAAGATGAGGAAGATGAGGATGAGGATGAAGATCAAATTGAAGTTTCATAAAAGTTTGGTTTCGTGCTGACATGGATCATGTTTCTGTCTGTGAGGTGACCGCTCATTCTCCTCATGCTAACAGCACAGAGCAGGCATGGGGAACACAGCTGCTTTGATACATACTGAATTAATGTGGAATACTGAGGGAGGGGGAGCAGAGGTAGACAGAGAGAGGAAGGGAGAGAGAGGGAGAGAGGGAGGGAGGAGGGGAGAGAGAGAGAGGGAAAGGGAAAGAGAGAGAAATGGGGAAGAGAGAGAGAGAGAGAGGGAAAGAGAGAGAGAGGGAGAGAGAGAGAGAGAGAGAGAGACAGAGAACGAGAGGGAGAGAGAGAGAGAGACAGAGAGAAATTTTGGGCTGCATCACTGTTGTTGTTCTATTGAATATATGGGTCATCAGTGAGACCAGAGAGATGTCTGTCCTCCCTCACCATCCTCAGTCATCATAACACAACTCTCTCTTTCTCTCTATTTCTTTCTTTCTTTCTTTCTTTCTTTCTTTCTGAGAGGATTTCTCTCTGTCTCTGATGATTGCTGAGTTTGACCAGGCTGTGACCATGACGATGAGGTGCGAGTATATGATTTTTATTTTAATCTTGGAGAGCTTTTGTGTCCATTTTCAGTGACCACACAATAAAAACCCAGTCTGCTCCCAAATCACACCCTCCCCCTCCCAAATCACACACCCCCCTCCCAAATCACACATCCCCTCTCTCTGTCTGTTCTCTCCTCCTCTCTCTGTCTGCTCTCTCCTCCTCTCTCCTCCTCTCTCCTCCTCTCTCTGTCTATTCTCTCCTCCTCTCTCTGTCTGTTCTCTCTGTTCTCTGTCTGTTTTCTTTTTTCTTTTCTTTTCTTTCTTTCTTTCTTTCTTTCTTTCTTTCTTTTTTTTCTTTCTTTCTTTCCAGTTTTTTTTCAAGATTACATGTGGTGATGTTGTAACCTGTAAGGTGTTTAGAGTTTAATGTAATTTTACGATTCCAGGAAAGCCCCCTAACGTGTGTGTGTGTGTGCCAGTGTGTGTGTGTTTCTGTGTCTGTGTGTGTGTGTGTGTGTGTGTGTGTGTGTGTGTGTGTGTGTGTGTGGCTGTGAACTTGGCTTGGTCTTTGTGCAGCAGAGATGTGAAGAATGACCAGCTGACCAGCTCCACTGCATGGTCAGTGTGTCCATCTGACCCTTGACCCTGAGAGTTCTGACCCGGCATTAGGGTCAGACTGACTGTCCGAGAGGACTGTGGGAACGCGGAAACACAGATCGGCTGATCAGTGTGTGACCTGCTGAAGGATTTATTGACTAAACAGGGCTGGTCACTCTGTGTGTGTGTGTGTGTGTGTGTGTGTGTGTGTATGTGTGTGCATGTGTGTGTGTGTGTGTGCATATGTGTGTCTGTGTGTGCGTGATGTGGTGGTAATGGCTCAATCTTTAAATTCTAAGAAATCCAATAAAGGACTAACTCACCATAATACACAAGCCAATACCAATTAGGAACAGGTGCATCTCTCTGTCTCTCTCTCTCTCTTTCTCTCATAAACACACATACACACACACACCACACAATATCACTGATGTACTTCCATAGAGAATGAAAGAACACTGTGAATGTGACAGTACACAAAAATGTGGAGAACAATAATAATAAAATGAACCTGCTGTCTGTGTGAATATAACGTGAGTGATCTCTCTCTCTCTCTCTCTACCTTATCAGTGGGCTCCTTCTTCACACGGCTGTTACCACAGTAACATGTCAGGTGGCTGGTTGGTATGGCAACCATTCCGAGGTCCACTATTAAAGCGAAGAGGGGGTGGAATCAAGGAGAGAAACCATACAGTGTGAAAAATGGTTGTGTGCGTGTGTGGTGTGTGCGTGCGTGTGTGTGTGTGTGCATGTGTGTGGTGTGTGCGTCTGTGTGTGTGTGTGTGTGTGTGTGCGTGCGTGCGTGCGTGTGTGGTGTGTGTACGTGTGTGTCTGTGTGTGGTGTGTGCGTGTGTGTGTGTGTGTGTGTGTGTATGTGTGTGTCCCGGCAGGACATGAGTGTTTTGGTGAGTTTGGGAGTAATGACAGCTGCCCTGGTTCTCACTCAGGTCTGTGTGTCTGTGTGAATTCAGGCCAGATCGCTGGAGCAGATGAACACAGTGGAAGAGGAGCAGAGGACTGAAGTGTGAGAGTCAAAAGACCATTTGAAGACAAATCATCAGGATATTTGACTTGTGTCCTAAGCTTTATACCACACAGTTCACAGCAAAAGAAATTTTTAAAAATTAAAAAAAAAAAGAAAAGAAAAGAAAAATATGTATGTCCACAGGCATAATTATCTAAATATAAATATAATCTGAGACTAACCCTCCTCTGTGACTGCTCCCGTGGCCAGTGTAGTGCTCAGTTTACTACCCAGTTTGTCTGATTTCCCTCTGCATGAGTGAAGTGAACCTGGCCCAGCAGTCTGTCTCAGACCCAAATCCTCACCTGTGTCAGCCTGTTCTCCTCTCTCTCTCTGATTCAGCCTGTTCTCCTCTCTCTCTCTGATTCAGCCTGTTCTCCTCTCTCTCTCTGATTCAGCCTGTTCTCCTCTCTCTCTGATTCAGCCTGTTCTCCTCCCTCTCTCTGATTCAGCCTGTTCTCCTCTCTCTCTGATTCAGCCTGTTCTCCTCTCTCTCTGATTCAGCCTGTTCTCCTCTCTCTCTGATTCAGTCTGTTCTCCTCTCTCTCTGATTCAGCCTGTTCTCCTCCCTCTCTCTGATTCAGCCTGTTCTCCTCCCTCTCTGATTCAGCCTGTTCTCCTCTCTCTCTGATTCAGCCTGTTCTCCTCTCTCTCTGATTCAGCCTGTTCTCCTCTCTCTCTGATTCAGCCTGTTCTCCTCTCTCTCTCTGATTCAGCCTGTTCTCCTCCCTCTCTGATTCAGCCTGTTCTCCTCTCTCTGATTCAGCCTGTTCTCCTCTCTCTCTGATTCAGCCTGTTCTCCTCTCTCTCTGTGTCAGCCTGTTCTCCTCCCTCTCTGATTCAGTCTGTTCTCCTCTCTCTCTGATTCAGCCTGTTCTCCTCTCTCTCTCTGATTCAGCCTGTTCTCCTCTCTCTCTCTGATTCAGCCTGTTCTCCTCCCTCTCTGATTCAGCCTGTTCTCCTCTCTCTCTGATTCAGCCTGTTCTCCTCTCTCTCTCTGATTCAGCCTGTTCTCCTCTCTCTCTGATTCAGCCTGTTCTCCTCTCTCTCTGATTCAGCCTGTTCTCCTCTCTCTCTGTGTCAGCCTGTTCTCCTCCCTCTCTGATTCAGTCTGTTCTCCTCTCTCTCTGATTCAGCCTGTTCTCCTCCCTCTCTGATTCAGTCTGTTCTCCTCTCTCTCTGATTCAGCCTGTTCTCCTCTCTCTCTGATTCAGCCTGTTCTCCTCTCTCTCTGATTCAGCCTGTTCTCCTCTCTCTCTCTGATTCAGCCTGTTCTCCTCCCTCTCTGATTCAGCCTGTTCTCCTCTCTCTCTGATTCAGCCTGTTCTCCTCTCTCTGATTCAGCCTGTTCTCCTCTCTCTCTGTGTCAGCCTGTTCTCCTCTCTCTCTGATTCAGCCTGTTCTCCTCTCTCTCTGATTCAGCCTGTTCTCCTCTCTCTCTGATTCAGCCTGTTCTCCTCTCTCTCTGTGTCAGCCTGTTCTCCTCCCTCTCTGATTCAGTCTGTTCTCCTCTCTCTCTGATTCAGCCTGTTCTCCTCCCTCTCTGATTCAGCCTGTTCTCCTCCCTCTCTGATTCAGCCTGTTCTCCTCTCTCTCTGATTCAGCCTGTTCTCCTCTCTCTCTGATTCAGCCTGTTCTCCTCTCTCTCTCTGATTCAGCCTGTTCTCCTCTCTCTCTGATTCAGCCTGTTCTCCTCTCTCTCTCTGATTCATCCTGTTCTCCTCTCTCTCTGATTCAGCCTGTTCTCCTCTCTCTCTGATTCAGCCTGTTCTCCTCTCTCTCTGATTCAGCCTGTTCTCCTCTCTCTCTGATTCAGCCTGTTCTCCTCTCTCTCTCTGATTCAGCCTGTTCTCCTCCCTCTCTGATTCAGCCTGTTCTCCTCTCTCTCTGATTCAGCCTGTTCTCCTCTCTCTCTGATTCAGCCTGTTCTCCTCCCTCTCTGATTCAGCCTGTTCTCCTCTCTCTCTGATTCAGCCTGTTCTCCTCTCTCTCTGATTCAGCCTGTTCTCCTCTCTCTCCCCTTCAGTTACTCTTCTCTCAGCCATCATAAGATTAGAACACAAGCCACAACATTCTATATAAGTCTTTTCTGTCAGAGAGGTCTCCATTAGGGACATTAGGACAAACTAGGGGCACAGCATGTGTGATGGGGGGGGGGGGGGGGGGGGGGTGTCCACTAATAGGACACCATGAAAATGAAACACATCACCAGGGTTAGTTCACTGCCTGGTTAATGTAAGCTACACTCCCACCCACCTCTTAAACAAATGTTTTAAATGAGAGTTTTAAATAAGTGTTTTAAATGAGTGATTTGAATGAGTGTTTTAAATGAGTGATTTGAATGAGTGTTTTAAATGAGTGATTGGAATGAGTGTTTTAAAGGAGTGATTTAAATGAGTGTTTGAAATGAGTGATTGGAAGGAGTGTTTTAAATGAATGATTTGAATGAGTGTTTGAAATGAGTGATTGGAATGAGTGTTTCAATGTTATGTGCTCACTGACAGCATGTCACTTTCTTCAGTTTCATCAGACAGACATAGGTTTTTCTTTTTCACATCAAAGCCATTTTTCAGCTGACATTCTGTACACAGTGACGTTCCGCAAATCCACCAGCCCAGACTGTGTTTTTCTCTGCAGAATACTGTAAAACAATGACATTAGTTTTACTTTAAATTTAAAGCAAGATTGTAGAGAGATGAAATTTGTCCCTGAAGCTATGTGTCTTCTCCATCTATTTCTCTCTCCCTCCCTGGTACCCCCCCTCCCCTCTCTCACTCTCTCTCTCTGTCCCTGTCTCTGGGTGGTGTATGAGTGGTTGTCTCAGGGGAATGTTATATATAGCCGCCCAGGGTCATGTGTTGGGGCAGAGGGGTCGACAGTGCCCTCATATATATGAGAAAATAACAGAGCACACTGACAGAGGGAGAGAGAGAGAGAGAGAGAGAGAGAGAGAGAGAAAGAGAGAAAGAGAGAGAGAGAGAGAGAGAGAGAGAGAGAGAGAGAGAGAGAGAGAGAGGAAGAGACAGAGAGTCAGGCTGAATAAGCCCGGGGTCCAATATTCTTCAGAATCAGGATGTCATGTGTTATCAGGGCTGAGGTGAGGGATATTGGCTGTGATTGGCTGGATGTGAAGTATGTGTTTATTTTATGTGCCATTTAAAAGATTTTTCCAGAACAATTCTCAAAAAATAGACTACGATGTGAATCAAAACCAGGAGAAAATCCCAATTAAATTCATTTAATGAGTAAAAAAAATGAAATGAATTGAAAAAAATAAGAAATTACATTTTTACAGAAATAAACAATTTAAAAACATTTAATTCATTGATGCTAATCTGTTGATGGTGTTGGTTTGGAGTGTGTGTGTGTGTGTGTGTCTGTGTGTGTGTGTGTGTGTGTGTGTGTGTGTGTTTAAAAAGGCGTGTTGCCAGTAGGGGTAATTAACCCGCATTAGATAAATCTGTGCGGGTGATAATTGTATCACAGTGAAAACAATGACACTCTGCAGGGCCTCGGGGTACAGGGGTTCAAAAGGGCTGGCATCGTTCCAGACACACACGCACACACACACACATACACACACACAATCAAATCTTCAGTACCGCGGACAGTTCTTATGAATTTTGAATGAAAACCCCAAAACACACACACACATATATATATATATATATATGTGTGTTTGTGTGCGCGCGCATGCACACAAAATCAAATCCTCAGCACCACGGACAGTTCTTATAAATTGTCTGTGTTTATTTGTGTGGATATATTGTGTGCGTGTGTGTGAGAGAGAGAAAGAGAGAAAGAAGGAGAGAGAGAGAGAGAGAGAGCGCGCAACCTGAAGCGGCAAGATAATGTCAATACTGATCTACATCGGCGTCGGACCCGATTCGTCAGTTCTAGACATTGGTTATGCAGGTCTGTCGGGACACATACACATGCGCTGGATCTCAGCCCCGCTGTGAGACAGTCTACCCTCCCCAACCCCTGTCCCGACTGCCCGAACACATATCTCTCATGGCACGAGGGGTCCCCTCTGAACAGCACACAAATGGAAAACACTGCCCCAAATCAAACCGAAATTTTATGAACATTAACTTTTTTTTTTCTTTAGTTTCAGTTTTTTTTTCTATAGGATTCTCCAAATGTAGGCACTTTTATTTTTTTATTGGTTTCGAGCATATGGGTAATTTGGAGGTTTTCGTTTTAAAACCATTATAATTTTCCACAAACGAAGAAAATTTTCCACAAGGATGAAACCTTCACACAAAAAGAGCAGTGTTCCGACAGTGTCGGTTTTAACTGTTTTTATGGAAGAGACGCACATTAATACGTTGTATTTGACTTGTTTCTCGCGTCAACACCTTGTTTTTTTCTTTTTTCCTTTTCTTTTTAATATAAACTTGTCGATATCTCTAATATTGTGATTAATAAAGAATTGTACCTCTTTGCTCCCCTGTTTCGCGCTGTCTTTTAATTTACGTTGATAAATCATAACACAGATAGACCATATAAGGGGGTTTTAGTCTCATGTAGCTACTGTAAGGAGGAAGATGGAGCAAATCTGCGGCAGCAAATTTCGTTTTGATGGGATACAAGCAATCTAAAATATTGGCATCATGAACATTTTGTAAATTAAGAGGCTGTTCTGTGCATATTCTTGGCAAATGATCGAATCAAGTAAAGTTTCGAACATGTCTGACACCACATATTTTAAAATGACCACACATCCCCAATGACGAATGCAGTGTTCTAGTTGCGTCTTTCCCTTTTTTGGCACGCGGTGACGAGCAAATAGTGGATATCCCCTCGCGCAAAGTGACCAGTTTGTGAGACGTGTCGTACTTGAATGCTGACAAAAGTGACATGGTGGACGTTTCACTGAGGCGCCAAAAGGTCTGCTGTATTGAACACTGCTATTTTCCTGTAATATATTTAGATCACAAAAAATCATTTAAGATTGATTGCTTTCATTCGCTACCTAAGCTTCCAGATGATGACATACTTAGAAGTCAGTTGCACGTGAGTTTGCGGCCGTCACATGTGCGGTCACAGTGGACGTGAGAGGGCGCTGCCGGAGCACCTGTCCGGGTGACAGAGACGGACAGGCCTGTTTCAGCGATTCTGTTCCCGCCCCCCTCAGCTCTCACCAGCTTTAAGTGTGGAGGTCACAAACGTATTAATCGAACAGATTTTTACCGGGTGATCTTCTGTTAAGGTTTCATACTTGAAATTAAAACAGACTCCTCCATTTACCACAAATATTAACTGGTGGAATTAAAATACCATACCCTCATTTTTAATTATTTAATGAAAAACAAAATAATACAATACAAATACAACGCCTGCAGTAAGTATAGTGTTCGGCTAGTGTGCTCAGAAAGGAAAAAAATTAGTAATATTTAAGCCTGTCGTACAGTGGTCCCGGGGGCGCACGCTCTCTGTATCCCGCCGGGATCACTGTCCCACGAGCCCCAAGAGCAGGGGCCTCAGAACAGTCATGACCTAAAGCTGGTTATTAAAACTATGATTTATTTAAAACACATCATCAAAATATGCCATGCACCAATTTTCGTTACGGTTACAAACATAACATTGGTCTTAATATTGAGCGAGGACTGCAGTTTAGTTTGGGTAAACACATTCAACTAAATGTTAATATGAAACAGAGAGGTTTTACGGCAGGGAGAGCCACCGAGTTGCCCGATTTGATCATAGGCCTATATTCCAAAACTGACTTCTGTAAAGGTGCCATTTGAAAACAGATCTCCGCGAATGAGGACGGGCAAGCGAAGCAAGTCGATTGGTAAAACTTGACGTAGACACTAGGCCAGAAACGTCTGTGTTTCCATCATGACTCACTAGAGCAAAGATGTTACTGGAGCTTGTCAGATCGTATGGTCAGATGAGGCAGGTGGAGGTGGCATCCGTCAGACTGTGTCGATACAGGACGAGGCTAAGGCCTGTGTGCGTGAAATACACACGTACGAAATACACACGTACGAAAAACACACATAATACACACATATGAAATACACACATACATGCCTGAATTAATAGAGAGACCCCACTATATAAACACATTATGAAAAACAAAACGAAATCCGTGATGGTGTTAACCTTCTGATGTCCTATAGTAAGCCTTGGATAAAACCTTAGTTTTAAGTGGTGGCAGGTGAATTCATTTTGTTGCAAATATATGAATGCAGAACAGGGGAATCAAGAGGCCAGAGGGTGCGTATGAATACACTTCACCCTTGCGAATTCATGCACTGAAGCGAAATCTTTTTTTCTCTTCACTACAGAAATAAAGTCAAATGATGAACCCAATGTATAGGAATGCAATGTTCTGTCCGAAACTGTCTCAGTGCATCATTAAAATACAAAGGCGCATCATTCTTGGTCATTGTTTAACAGTGCTATGTAAATGGAACTGGCCGTTCGAGTCGAGTTTCTTTTCTGTGATGAATCATACAGACTCTGGTTAAGGTTTGGGTTGTTTTACAGGTCTACTTCTTCTCATTTTTCAAAAGCTGCTTTTGTATCAAAGACATCAGGAGCCTTTCTGTGGTCTTGAAATTAAGGTACGGAGAAGTATGGAATACTCAAACACACACACACACACACACACCCGCAGACTGAGCGAGAGACAATGAAATTAGCATAACAAAAGAGACGAAAGGAAGGAGAAAAGAGAGAAAAGGGAGAGAGGGGCGTAAGAGACCAAAGCTCACAGATAAAAGTCATCGTTTGAATGAATATGAAACTTTGTTATGGGCAGCGGAAAGAAAGTATGTGCTCCCCCCCCCTTCATATTATGACAAACGAGGCGTAATCTCTACACCGCACTATACTTTTGACTATCGCCGCAATACTCTCTGTGACTGAACAATAAAACAGCTTTCAGATGATCAACACTATTCATGTTTACTACAAAGCTTTTCGAAAAAAAAGACCCAAAACTATTCCTTCATAGGCTACCAATTTAACAGCATAGACCCCCTCGCGCACGTGCATTCGCCTGTTTGTTCTGATCTTATGCTTTATGTGACCTGTAAGAATAATGTCAGTCACACACATACTCACAATGAACAAATAAATAAAATTAAAAATAATAAATAAAAAGCAAACACACTATTTCCCTTAGCTACGTCTTTATCCAACTTAATAATGACACAGTTTAAACGGCACCGTTTAAACGAGATCATTTAGGTTGTAAATTGGAACCTGCAAATATGCAGATGACTGAAAAGCGAAAACGTTTTTATATTTTTAACTATTTTTAGTAGATGGAAATATGAATTTTGTAATTATGTCTATTGTATCTATAATACTTATTTTATTTATATTCTATTTATATATCAATATTATTTTAATATTTTATTTTATTCTTTTTTATTTAATAAAGCACCGCAGAAAGGCCTAGTTTGTTTTTGGAAAACAAAAACATATGAATGCAGGCGTAACTTGGAATATTATCTTGGCGGGGAACGAACAGAATTGTAACGGTGAGACGGCGTTAAAATCTTTAGGGACGTCTCTGAGTTCACGGGAAGATTTGAAGAATGAAACGATGACGTTTGCTCACTCACGTTATGCAAATATTTTAAACTTATTCCTGTTCACGTCACCTCGGTAACAGCCTCAGGCCTCGACATACCGACGTCATCGCCTTGTTTTCCAGAAGTCTCTGGCCCTTTATTCTCTCTCTTTTACAAAAAGCTTTTCGGAGTATCTTAAATGGAACTTAAACGGTTAAATAAATGGGTTATATGTTGGCTACGTGTCCTTGACAGGTAAAAGTAGTTTAATCCTGTAGAATGATTTATTAATAATTTATGAAACCGTTACACACATTTATTGACGGCGTAATGTTCAGCATTACCGCATTATAACTGTATCCGCAGTGCATCTTTTAAAATCAAAGATAACAAAAGAGAATAAAAAAGTCGCTAAGACAGAATGGTGTGAACGTGCGTTTGATTTTCCTCTAACACACACCAGCTTTTTAGACATATAAACATGTGGTCTCGCGAGAATAACATATTTTATTTTATACATGTTCTTTATGTATAGGCCTATAGCATATTACAGCTACTTTTTTTTCTGGTGATAGGCCTATAAATTAATCCATAGAGAAAAAAGTGAATCTATGATACGGAAGGCAGTTCTGTTAAAAGTGATTTTGCGGGTTATAGCCCACACCATTTATTTATTTACTTATTTATTGATTTATTTATTGATTGATTGATTCATTTATTTACTTTAATACCGATTCTCTGTAGCCTACAGAAATTGCTGGCATAGTAGCCTTTACTGTTCCGGATTCCCCTGTTTAAATTCCTCGCAGTAATTCCATCACTTTCTCTCCTCTCCTCTCCCCTCCTTCGCCTTCTCTTTCTCTCTCCCCATCTCTCCACCTCCCCCTCCCGCCGTCGCCCGAATCTTATTGATCCAGGAGGAGCTAATTAGTTCTTCCCGTCTTGCCTGCGTAATGAAGCACATGCGCAGTGTGTTAATTCCTGCCATTTTTTGTGCAGGAAACTAATTAGCAGGAATAAAGACCCGACCAGTTTTTTTCTCCCGTGTCGTCAGAATTCACTTTCACCTCCTCCCTCGCGTCGAACTGCTGCACGTCGCCTGCGTTACAACCAAATAATCTCTTTAAAAAAGGCTTTAAAAATAGGAATATACCTCGTCTCTCCGCAAAAATGATCTTCAAAGCTATCTAACCAAATGGAGGTACATTGATGGGATCTTTAGCAGAGACGTTCGCTTACTGGGATACGAAGCAAGAGTTAGGCGGATGTCGAAAATGTAAGTTTTCTATGTGGGCGCTCTGTGAATTTATGCTTATCAGTTATAACAGTTTACAAATGTTTATAGTTGTTTATGACATTTCTCGTCAAAACAGGGTTCACACAACTTATTTTTACCACAGAAGTTGTCTTATTCCCCCGTTGTTGGGCTCATAGCCTACCTGTGTTTACATTTTCAGTCAGTCTCGCCGTCCTCTTGACAGGTAGTGTTAGAAAACAGAAAACAAAGCTTTGGACGTTTAGACGGCGGATGGGAGGCGATATTTGTGCTGCTCTGATGTGTTTTGCTCTTTATGAAAGACACAAACAATGATCTTGAAATGGTTTGGGCGAATAGCTGGTGTGCAGCGGGATGCGCTGGAGTGGTAGCGGAGAATAGAGCTTGTAAATTCGGCGGGGAGGTCTGCAGGCGTCCGGCAACGTTTCCGCATGCCACAAACTTCCCCTTTTGGTCCTTCCATTATTTTCTACGACATCTTAGTGAGCGCTTAGTTTTGCTGAATTTCTCTTTCAGCTTCAGTTGTTCCGGGCAGTTGATGTTTTTTTGTTTCCTTCGTGTTACAGTTTTCCTTCCTTGTTTCCTCTGTACTCGATTCACGTGCTGCCGTTTTTTTCGGTTCGATAGCATTTCTTTTTTTCTCTTTGAATGCAGTCAACTAAAAAGGACGAAGTCTCTAGCAAAAGGCCAAAGTGTGTGTGTGTGTGTGTGTGCGCGCGGGAGGGAGAAAGAAATTGTGTGTTTGCGTGATGTGGTGTCAAGGCTGATTAAAAACAAGCTGTTTTAAAGCCAACATCAAAACAATGAATGACTATTATAATGAAAATAAATAAATGTGAAAAAAAACTGTTAGTCTAGCAGTGTTTGTACCTTTTTTCGACAAATAAACTAAGCGTGAACATCGATCAGGTGAGCATTAGTAATTTAAAAGCAAAGACTTGCAGAGGAAAAAAGCGAACGGCTGTGTTAGAACCGCTCCCTTTCAGAGTGGAGCCTGGTGAAAAAGGCCAGCTCACTTTCTCTTCAGAACACAAAAACATTCTCCTGACAAGGGCCCAGAGCCTGCCCCCTGGAAAAATCAGCCCACTCCGGAGAGGATGCATGAGCTAAACACACACACACACACACACACACACACAGGGTTTTCTGGATTTCAATGTGTAGGTTGTTCAGTAAACACAGCC
>NC_044507.1:1240000-1242500 GCF_902362185.1 Chanos chanos
TGGAGCTCACCCCCCTCCACCCTGGTCTTCCTGCCCAGGGATGGAGCCTCTCCCCTGGGCTCGTCTGCCACGCATTCCCTCTGCCCTGGAGCAAGAGACGCAAATGGGCCAGGGCAATGGAGAGGAGAGGCGGAGGAGGAAGAGAGGAGTAGAGGGAGGTGTGGAGAGAGTGATGAGAGAGAGAGAACGAGTTTTGAAGAGTTAGAGTTGAGTGAGGGAGGCAGGGAAGATGGAGTTGTGGAGTCAGAGGGTGAAAGAGGAGGCGATGGCGATGGTGTCGAGAGTCTGCAGGGGGAAATCCTGTACCAAACCGACGGCTCTGCTTATGTCCTGGAGAGCAGAGAGGGCACGCCCGAATTTTTGCTCTCCTCTCTCTCGTCCTCCCCTCACACCTCTATCATCAACACCTGTCACATTTCCTCCTCCATTCTGCACCGCCGCTCTCCGGCCACGCCCCTTCCCGCCTCCGGCCCGGCCCTCCACAGCTTCCGTGTCTTCCGTCTGGGTCAACGCGACGACACAGACCGCCCGACGACCGGCGACAGCCCCCGTTCGGTGTCCCGCCAATCCAAAGATAGCTTTCCTGACGAGGCGGGACATTCTGGAACCAGGGGGCAGCCGCCGATTGGTCGGAGCGGAAACCGCCCGGTCCTGATGTGCTTCCTGTGCCGTTTGTCGTTTGGCCACGCCCGGTCATTCATAAGCCACGCCTCTCAGAGGCACTCCGTCACCCTTAGCGACGAGGAACGGCACTTGCTCTCCTGCAGCGACACCTTGTCCGTTCTGCAGCCCGTGGGTCCGGGCGAACCGCCGCTCCTCGGCTTCCTGGAACCAAAAAACAGCAGCGAGCCCTCTCCAACTCCCCAAATGACGTCTGTGCCCCTTGAGGGACGTAGCTTGCCGGGTGGCAAAGACGGCACGGACACGCAGCAGGCCTCTCTGCGGCACTGCCCTCTCACAGTGGGGGTGCAAAACGCACCCCAAAACCCCACGCCTACC
Source organism: Chanos chanos (assembly GCF_902362185.1). Lineage (NCBI taxonomy): Eukaryota > Metazoa > Chordata > Actinopteri > Gonorynchiformes > Chanidae > Chanos > Chanos chanos. The sequence continues at coordinate 1,241,000 of NC_044507.1, forward strand.
TCAGCACCACACCCCGCCAAAGATCCCCAAACTCTCCACCAGGCGCCAGGGAGAGAGGGCAGTCAGAGAAGGGAGGATGTGGAGGGATGGAAGACGGATAGAGGGATGGGGAGAGAGGGAGGGGAGAGTTTGAGTTGTTTCGAGCGCAGCAGCAGCGAGGAGGCTGCTTTCACAAACCAAAGCATTTCCAAATCTCTGTCTGTTTTGTCTTGTCCAAACCTTGTCCAGCCTTCCAATAGCAACAGAACAGCAACGAGCTTTACAGACAACACCAAATCTCACATGGGCTCTGAGTCGCAGTGCCAGAGAACCAGCTTTAACTGCCCCGCGCCCTCATTCCCCATCGCGGTGACCCCAGAGAAAGGCACTGCCGCCAGGGATTATGGGACGGAATGTTCTCCCAGCCCCGCCCCTTCCTTTAGGCCAGCCACGGACGAATGTGCCAACCAAGAGAATGCCACGGCAACAACACAACCAAATGACGTGTCAGAGAGAGGCAACGCCATAGCAACGGAACCAAACGATCCTGCGGAGATGGAAGAAGATGAACAGGCTGGCAGTCAAACATGGCAAGCCAATCACCCTCTCAGCCACCTGCGTGGCCACACCTCTGTCCCTCCCCAGAGCCAGTCCAGCCTACCTGGATTTGAAGAGGGCCCTTCAGACACAGGATCAGGAGGTTTAGGTGGTTCTGGAGGTTTGGTTGTCATGGGAGACAGCGTGCCAAGTTCGTCCTATTCTCTCGGAGGTTCCGTGACGGTAATGCAGTCGCGCAACTCCTGCAAGACGCTAAAGTGCCCAAAGTGTAACTGGCACTACAAGTACCAGCAGACGCTTGAGGCCCACATGAAGGAGAAGCACACGGAGTCGGACAGCGGGCAGTGCCCTTACTGCAGCACTGGGCAAAGTCATCCGCGCCTGGCACGGGGAGAGACCTACACCTGTGGGTACAAACCTTTCCGCTGCCAGGTGTGTCAGTACTCCACCACCACCAAGGGCAACCTGAGCATCCACATGCAGTCCGACAAACACCTCCACAACATGCAGAACCTCCAGGGCGGCTCGGAACCTGCGTTCACACACGCTCACGCACAAGCTCTGCCGAGCGGAGGCTCCGCCCCCTGTCCGACTCCAACAAACGCCCTGCATCCACCTCACGCACACCCGCCCCCTCACCCCACCCAGGCCACGCCCCAGGTGGGCGGGACCTGCAGCTCCCCCTCCCCTTCGAAGCCAACACGCGGTCGAGCCGCGTGGCGCTGTGAGGTCTGTGACTACGAGACAAACGTGGCGCGTAACCTGCGCATCCACATGACCAGCGAGAAGCACACGCACAACATCCTGCTGCTGCAGCAGAACCTGGCACACCTGCAGCGCCAGCGCGGGGTGGCACGTCTCGCCCCGCATGACACAGACCTGTACCACTACTACCTGTCCCAGACCGGACCGCCGTCTGACCGCAAACCGAACCCTGACGCTCCCCGGGCCTCCCGGCCGACGG
>NC_044507.1:1252500-1265000 GCF_902362185.1 Chanos chanos
ATTTGGGTGTGTGTGTATGTGTGTGTGTGTGTCTGTGTGTATGAAGGATCGTGTATGTGTGTGTGTGTGTGTGTTTGCATTGTGGCTAACGTATGATGTTTATGAAAAAGATTCACTTCTTTCTATCCAATTAGTGCCATCTTTTTCTCTCTCCTGTCTTTTCCTCCTACTTGACTCTGAATTCTCTCTCCTGTCTTTTCCTCCTGCTCCTCCCTCTTGTGCCCCTCCCCCCGTTCTTAGGTACGGTACTGAAAATAATTGCACAGTGCTGGGTGACTGTGCGTATGAACAGTTGCTGGTTTTGAACAGTGACTGTGGTTATGAATAGTGTCTGTGGTTATAAACAGTGACTCTGGTTATGAACGGTGACTCTGGCTATGAACAGTGAGTTTGGTTATGAACAGTGACTGTGGTTATGAACAGTGAGTTTGGTTATGAACAGTGTCTGTGGTTATGAACAGTGTCTGTGGTTATGAATGGTGTCTGTGATGGGTAATTATGGACTCTAAATTAACAGTGACCTTGGGCGAGTCCCTGAGCTTAACTCCCATTCTGTAATGAACTGAAATGAAAATGCCTACAACCCCCCCCCCCCCCCCTCTCTCTTTCTCTCTCTCTCTCTCTCTCTCTGTCTCTCTCTCTCTCTATCTTTTTCTTTGTATTCCTCTTACTTTTGGAGTCTCTGTCTGTCTCATTCTGTTGGCTAAACTGATGTGCAGACGTGGAGTTGGGTGCGGTCGCACTGAGAGGAGTGTATAGATGTGTTTGATCCCAAGGGGACTAATGCTGTAGTGATGAACTGAACAGGATTTTCTTTCACACTTAACCGCCGACCCTGGTTAACCCCGGATAAGTGTTTCACCCTGTCCCTGGCACGTTTTTTAAAAGGATAGTCCATATCCTGACCTGGTTCATTGTTAATGCAGGAACACCTGCCACTGTTCTGATCAAGGTTACAGGGCAAGCAAGTCAGACTCTAATGACCAATCATAAATCATGGAGATCCACCTAATGACATCATAATGAGATTTTGCAGTGTAATTAATGCCCAGCAACTGAATGTGATTTTTCTTTATATTCAGGTGATTGCGTCAGATGTGCTGCCAGACAGCTTGTTCCAGCCGGTGCCGGGTTCTGGAGGAGACGGCCCCAAAGTCCAGAAGACCGCAGCAGACCTCAGCTCAAATGGCACAGCAAAGCCGACTGGTTAGTCCTAATCTAAACGTCAAACAGTCTTGACTAACATTTTCAGGAGCATCGCATGGAAGAGGGTTCCTGTGTTCAATGGTTTCGGATAAATTTGCTGTTTAATTACAAAGTGATTTTTTACAGCACAACTGAGCTTAATAGGAAAATGCATCTCAAATATATTTTTGCAAAGGATTTTTGAAAAGAGGTCTGCCAGCAGCATGCAGAAAATCACTTTGTGAGACAAGTAAAATATTTAGATATGAAGAGTCCAGGATAGTAGTTACATTAGTGACACGTATCAGCCAATGGTATTGCATTCCTACTGATGCAAGGCAGTGGCACTGAGGTCTGATTTTCAAAGTAAGAAAAGGTATCATGATAGATTTTGGGGTTGCTTACATCTATGGATCCAAAATCATACATAATATTTAAACATCTAAATTCATAACATGTAAATGAGACAATTCAAGACAAATTAACTCAAAATTGGTTGAATAATATTACACGCCTAATAGTCTTGCCTGGTAGGATATTTAATCCCTTGAGGAAAAATATTAGATTTATGTCCTGCATGCAAGAAATTTATACTTGTTCAGATATCATGTTATGCTATGAAGAGGTTGCATAATAAGTATATAATTACTGATCAATGCAGGATATCTTTTTTAATCAAATGTTTCTTATTGGATTTCATATGTAATATTGTCATGACTCTCCAGTTTGACAAAGAAAATACTAATTTAAGGCAAATAGTGTGAAATGATTCCTAAACAATGCTTTTTTTTTGACAGAAGATTCACAGGTGGACACTGAGAACAGGGCACCATCTCCATCTGATGGGTTTAAGCCCAGTCAGTCCCCCCTGGACGATGTTGAATCCACCAAGGAAAACACTGCTACTTTCCCTTGTTGTCATAAGGGCTGTAACAAAGTCTTCACGACTTCCAGCGCCTTGCAAACACACTTCAACCAAACCCACAACCAGCTGCTCCAGATGCCCATTTCTGACCGACATGTCTATAAGTATCGTTGCAACCAGTGCAGCCTAGCCTTCAAAACGCCCGAAAAGCTACAACTGCACTCCCAGTACCATGCTATCAGGGCAGCCACCATGTGCTGCCTTTGCCAACGCAGTTTCCGCAGCCTGCAGGCTCTGCGGCGCCACCTAGAGACCAGCCACCTGGAGCTGAGTGACACCCAGGTACAACAGCTGTATGGTGGAATTCTGACAAACGGAGATGGCCTGGGTTCAGGTGATCTGGGATTCAGTGAGGAGCAAGGTGCACCTGGAGATGATGGGCCAAAGGAAGAAGAAGAGAGTGACCCAGAGGAGAAACCAAGCCCCACTGGCACTGACTCTGCTTTGATTCCAGATGAATCTGCGCCCGATCCAAAGCATTCCATCCTGCCGCTCCGAAAAGGCCCAAACCTCACCATGGAAAAGTTCCTGGATCCATTAAGACCTTTCAAATGCACCGTGTGCAAGGAGTCTTTCACACAGAAGAACATACTTTTGGTTCACTATAACTCAGTTTCACACTTGCACAAGGTTAAGCGTTCCCTACAGGACTCCTCGGCAGGCTTGATGGAATCAGTCAGTAGCACAGATCACAAACCATTCAAGTGCAGCATTTGCAATGTAGCTTACAGCCAGAGCTCAACACTAGAAATACATATGCGCTCTGTCCTACACCAAACAAAAGCTCGTGCAGCCAAACACGATCCCTCTGGGTCAGGTACCACCTCAGGCAGCCCTGTGCAAGGCAAGGTGGTTAGTTCCACAGGCAGCCTAACCTCTGGAGCTCCTTCAGCCCTAAAATCCATGACTTCAACCAAAAACACTAGCTTTACTTCTCCAGCCCTTGGCCAAACTCAGCTGAGCCAGCAACTGAACACTAAAAACCATGTTTCTTCAGCAAACTCAGCCACTGCAAGTCCATCCCTATCAGAGAATAGTGATGCCAAGAGAAAGATTTTGGCAGACATCATAGCCTCCACAGCCCAGCAGCAACAAAAATTGTTAAAACAGCAGCAGCTGCAGCAACAACAACAGCAGTTAGCTCAAGCTCAGGCCCAACTGCAGCAGGACCTCCAACAGAAAGCAGCCCTGCTTCAGTCCCACCTCTTCAACCCGGCACTTTTACAGCACTTCCCTGTGGCAACAGAGGCTCTCCTGCCACTGCAACAGCAGCAACTGCTTCTGCCTTTCCTCCTCCCTGGTGGAGAGTTCCATTTAAACCCAGAGCTAAAGCTCAAGACCTCGGGCCTTAATATCAGCCCAGCCAAGCTCTCTCCATCTACTGTTCCCTCTGAGTCATCAAAGACAGATGATCCGAACTCTCGGCTCCAGCAGCAGAAGAAGGGAGGAGATGCAGTCCAGTTTGCCCCAGCAGCACACCTTGAGATGACTGCACCTGATCTCAAAGCTGAAAGAAAGATCCGCACTCCTCAAAGTGAGAACAGCAGGGATGGACACAGTGAGAAAGAGATATCTGAGAAAAAAGATAACCTGAGCTCTGAAGAGAGACCAAATGGTGTAACAGCTGAAGATGCAGAAGAATTGCTTGAAGGATCACATGTTAGTGGAGAGAATTACCAAGGGTTCCCTCTACCAAGAATTGCTTATGATGCACCAGGAAATGCCTCAAGAGCTCTGCTTGAAAACATTGGCTTTGAGCTTGTCATACAGTTTAATGAAAACAAACAGCATGGTCAAAGTAAGCCAGCTGCAGTGGGGCCAGATGGGCAAGATGCCAAAGAGGCAAACAATTTAGATGTATTTCAAAAGCTCAGTTGTGAGACCTGCGGAAAGCTCTTCTCGAATGCACTGATTCTAAAAACCCACCAGGAACACATTCACCAGGCCATCTTCCCCATACAGTCATTGGAGAGATTTGCCAAAGACTACAGAGAACAATATGACAAACTTTTCCCCTTGAGACCTACATCCCCTGAAGCTACTCCAGCCCCACCCTCTCCTACCCAGCCTCCCCCTGTCCCACCACCTCCTCCAGCTCCACCTCAAACCCAGTCAATTAAACCACCATCAACATCAAGTATTCCTGCCTGTATGACCTCTGCCAGTTCCGCTAAAGTTTCCGCTCTACAGGCCGAAGCTCCGATGGCTCCAGTTCCCTTACCCATGGACCTACCACTATTTCCTCCACTCGTGATGCATCCAGTACCCATCCCATCTCTCCCCCCCCAGGTCCCAGTTCAGCAGCCACCTTTAGATGTTCCTCTTAACCAAGACCTTGCCCATCTTTATCAGTCACAGCTGACCCCTGCCATGCTGCAGCAGCAGGGCAAGAGGCCGCGGACCAGGATCACAGACGAACAGCTAACGATTCTGCGCCAGTACTTCAACATCAACAACTCCCCAAATGAGGATCAAATCCTGGAAATGGCCAACAAGTCTGGCCTGCCACACAAAGTAATAAAGCACTGGTTCCGGAATACCCTGTTCAAGGAGCGCCAACGCAACAAAGACTCGCCGTACAACTTCAACAATCCACCTATTACCACACTAGAAGATGTAAAAGTGGACCCCAGGCCACCCTCTCCTGAAAATCTGAGGCAGGAGAACTACGGTGGCAAGAGGTGTTCAAGGACCAGGTTTAGTGATTATCAGCTGAGGGTCCTGCAGGATTTCTTTGATGCCAATGCGTACCCGAAAGATGATGAATTTGAGCAGCTTTCCAGCCTCTTGAGTCTGTCTACACGCGTGATTGTGGTATGGTTTCAAAATGCTCGTCAGAAAGCCCGAAAGAACTACGAGAACCAAGGAGATGGCAGCAAAGAAGGAGAACGCAGAGAGCTTTCTAATGACCGCTACATCCGCACTTCCAGCAACAACTATGAGTGCAAGAAGTGCAGCATGGTCTTCCAACGTATTTTTGATCTCATTAACCATCAGAAAAGGCTGTGCTACAGGGATGAGGATGAGGATACGCACTACGATAGCCAAAGTGAAGATTCCGCAGACAACAAACATGACGACTACAGCCCGTTTGGATCGTCATGCCTTACGCCAACACCCTCCTGCTCTGGCCTGTCAGGCACCACTGAACTCAACACCATTGCCAATGCCAAGTCCCCTGTTGAAGAGCTCTCACAAACAGTTAATGCCTCAGATACCAACACTGAGAAACTCTGTCCATCAGCTGAGGCATCCAGTGAGTTGCAGCTGGATAATAGCACTGGAAGTGAAAAGCCACACACACAGACAGAGCAGCCAAAGCTTCCTTGTGAAGAAAAGCACCAGACCCATCCAAAGACTCCCAGAATTCACTCTCCACCCACTTCCCATCAACAGCAGCACCCGAACCCACCTGTGTCCCAGACAAGCCCAGTGCCATCAACAGTTCCCCTAACCAGTATCAATTCCTTGGTCACTCCTGGCCCTCTGCAGAAGCTTCCCCAGCAGGTGACACCATACCACTGCATCCAGTGTAAGGTGAGCTTTCCCTCTTTTGAGCATTGGCAGGAGCACCAGCAGCTGCATTTTCTTGCAGCTCAAAATCAGTTTATTCCCCCACAGTTCCTCGATCGCCCTCTGGACATCCCGTTCGTGATGTTTGATCCCACTAATCCTCTCCTGACAAGTCAGCTGCTTTCTGGAGCTTTTCCGCAGATTCCTACAAATGCCCCGTCTTCTCCTGCCATCCCTGACTCCTTGAACACCATAAATTCCTTGAAGAGAAAACTGGAAGAGAAAGCAGGTTCTAGTATGGACAATGACTGGGATAATAATGGAGAGGAGCCACAGCGAGACAAACGCATGAGGACCACCATCACTCCAGAACAGCTGGAAGTTCTATACCAGAAGTACCTGCTGGATTCCAACCCAACCCGCAAAATGCTTGACCACATATCTAGTGAGGTGGGCTTGAAGAAAAGAGTAGTTCAAGTGTGGTTTCAAAACACCAGGGCTCGTGAAAGGAAAGGCCAGTTTCGAGCTCTTGGTCCAGCTCAAGCTCATCGCCGCTGCCCCTTCTGTCGAGCTCTTTTCAAAGCTCAAACTGCTCTGGATGCCCATATTCGTTCCCGCCACTGGCATGAGGCCAAAAGTACTGGGTACACCTTGCCAGTCTCCTTTATGCCTCAGGATCAGGAAGATTCACAAGTCAAGATGGACCCCCTTGATTTTTCCAGTTACTCTCACTTTTCCAACTTAAACAATAATTTAATTAATTTAAGCAGTAGTGATGAGCAGCACTACCCTATATCTCCTGCTAGCAGGTGCATGGATTTGTCCTCAAACCAGCGGCGTCTCAGCCCCAGACCTTTAAAAATTGAGGAGACAGATGATATCGAGAATCTCTCTGTGTCCCCTGGGCAAAAGGCTTATGAACAGAGCAAACCTGATGAAGATGAAAACTCCCCTCTGAACATGGCCCAGAATAACACCACAGTGCCTGATGATGGCAGCTGTTCTGCAGAGGCTAAACACAACAGTAGTCCACTACTGTCCCCTACTGCAGAGAGAGATGCCTCCTCAGAAAACGACGACAAAATGTCTTTGGGTTTGGTGAGCCCTGCAATGAGTTTCAGTGCTAAAGACTTTGAGAATGACATGGTGGTGGACTACAGTGAGAACTCCAGTCTGGCTGATCCTGCTTCTCCCTGTCCTGGAGGTTCCAGCAGCCAAAGTATGGATGGAGACCGCCAAGGCCAAAAACGCTACCGTACCCAGATGACCAACTTGCAGGTGAAAGTGCTCAAAGCATGCTTCAATGACTACAAGACCCCCACTATGTTGGAGTGTGAGGCACTGGGTAATGAGATTGGACTTCCCAAGAGAGTGGTGCAAGTGTGGTTCCAGAATGCACGTGCTAAGGAGAAAAAAGCCAAGCTTAGCCTGGCAAAACAATTTGGTGGAGAAAGCTCCTCAACTGAGAGGCCAAGAAAAGAGTGTACGCTCTGTGGTGTCAGGTATAGTGGCTGTCTCTCTGTTCGTGATCACGTGTTCTCCTCTCAGCATCTTGCAAATGTCAAAGAGGCTCTTGGAGGCCAGATGGAAAAGGAAAGAGAATACTTGGACCCAGGCATCGTTCGCCAGTTGATGGTTCAGCAGGAAGTGGACCGGGTAAAGAAGGCCAGTGAGGTTCTGGGAGTGGCCCAGACTGTTCAGAGGCCAGGGGCTTTTGACCAGTTGGCCCCTGTGAACCCGTCATCTGCATATTCTAGTCTCCAGTCAGTGGCCGCTGCAGGGTTACCAGGGATTAGTTTCACCTCACAGAAATCTGGTGAGTTACATTAATCTTGTGGGTCATAGTTAGGATCTTGACATACAGCCAAATCTTCTTAATGCCAGTTTAAAATGGCTTCATGTACACTCTGTTATGAGACATAAGGATACACAATAAATATGTAAGAAACCGTACTCAGGCTTTTGATCAAATTGGATTTGCTCTTTTCTTTCTACAGGTGCCAGTCAGGCTCCCTCCAATGGATTAACAAGAAGGAATCCTGTATCATCTGCCACTTCCTTTGCTACCTCTGATAAAGACCTAGCCCACACAGGCAGCTCTGTCTCCAGCCCAAAAGACACACAGCCAGACCTGAAGATCCAACTTTCCAAAGAAAACCTCAGTGAGAGTAAAGAGAGGCTTAAAGAGAAGACTGAGCAGATCCCTACAGGGAACGATGCTCACCCAACCTCCGCCGGCACCAGTAAAGAGAAACCAGACACCTCTGCCACGGCAACACCTGCACCAAAATCTAGCAAGGAGTTTGAAATGGATGTGGCCCAGCTCCAAGCCCTTCAAGCAGCCATGGTGACAGACCCTACCAGCCTGCTCACCAATCCCTTCCTGCCGTGTCTCATGCCAGGATTTCCTCCGTATTTCCAGCCGCAGATCCCTGGTGCTTTGCCTGGTGGGTTCTTGCAACCCATGTATGGAATGGAGGGAGTGTTCCCGTATGGTCCAGCACTGTCTCAGCCTGTTATTGGTCTTTCACCAGGCTCCATACTACATCAGTACCAGCAATATCAGCACACCCTGCAGGGGGCACTTCAGCTACAGCAACAAAGACTTCAGCTCCAACAGAAGCAGCAGCAGCAACTACAGAAACCCAAAGCAAGTCAAACCCCTGTTCCACTTCACACCCAGGACATGTCCAGCACCAAAGAACCTGTCCTGGAACTTGAGAAGACAGGAGCATCCTCCAACAAGCACTCCACTGCTTCTTCACAACACTTATCTTCTAAGCAGACACTTCCCTCTAAGCAGCCAGATATAGCTAATTCCCTTTCCAGTCAGGACTGCCGTGAGAGGGGAGAGGGTGGTTGTTTGCATGACTGCCTGGTCTGTGAGACCTCCTTCAGAGGGAAGGAAGAACTCAGCCGGCACCTGGAGTCCCCTGAGCACAAACACAGAGTGGCAGAGCGACAGAATGCCAAAGAGCATGCCATTCCTCTATTACCTCGCACCACAACTTGCAACCCTGCTCCCTATGCCGTATCTACCTCACAGTCCAACTCACCAAACAACCAGATTACCCCTACAGTGACTTTGTCCAAAACTGCAGTGCTAGCAAGTTCTTTGTCCTCCTCATCCTCCTCTTGCACTTCCACTCCAACAGATGTTGCCCAACAGACTACAAAAAGCCACTCTCCTCAGACCCTGTCCCTGTCGAGAGCTTTACCTGGGGCATCTGACCCCTCCTTTACCTCGGCCTCACCCTCCCCACAGTCTCTCTCACCCCTAGTGGTTACCTCAAGCTCCACTGGCCTTGCCGCAGCTCATTCTCCAATACCAACAGACCACGCTGATGATGACCAGAGGCCCGTGGAGGGACAGAGTAAGATAAGCATGAAGGAGGGGCAGGAGGGGAAGAGCGCCCCCAAAGACTGCTGTGGGTATAGCAGCTACCTGTCCTTTCTAGGAACAGATTCTGTGGGATTGTAAAAAAAAAAAAAAAAAATACAAACATAAAGTAAGAAATGAATTAGGAGGTGAAGAATGAACACTCATAATGGTGGACGATATTTTGAGTAGCAAACAAAGAGACAAACAAGGTAGCAGTGGTTTTGAAAGACTGTTTTAACTGTAATGTACTCTTAAGGAAACAACTTGCATTTCCAATGTGCTCGTAACCAAAAAAGGAAAAAAAAAGAAAAAAGATAAAAAAAAAAACATGTCAATAGAATGTTTTCCCTGGTAATATGCTGGTTTTCATTTGTAAACTTGAGAAAATGTAAACACTGTTTTAGAAGCGGAGATGTACACAGTGTAAACCTGGACTGGAGCCTTATCCTGTAGGGTAATAGAGATGGTTTGATTAGGTTTTAAAAACTAAGTAACCAAAAGCCAGTTTTAACACACATGTACACACGCACCACATGTACACACTCACACACACACACACACACACACACACACACACACACACACACACACACACACACACACATACCACATTTCCCTGTGTTATGTGTTGAAATAATGTATTCTTGGCTTGCTAATATTATGTAATGTATTGTAATGTTGTCTCTCTCTCAGGTCAACAGCCCAAAACTGTTCTTTTTCTGAGCACCATTGTTGTGTAATTACAGTTCCTAAGACATACAAAGAGAATACATTTGCAGCCTAAAATGTTAAGTATTGATGAAGGGAAATATTAAATCCTGGTTTGTTTGCAAAGTCTTAAAAGTATAGCTAAGCTAATAAATGTTAATTATTTTCACAGAGGACTTGACCTGACCCACAGAATAATGCAGACTTGAATTGTGAGAAAAAAGGATAGATTTTTTTAAAGAAGAAAAAAGCATTCTGTGTTTATGATAGTTAAATGTATGAATCTTTTGGTGTTGCGTAGATTGTTGAACTCAAAATGACTTAATTGTGTGGTAGATTGAAGAGAAATGAAAAGATGTGTCTGTCCCGGTCTAAGACCCTTCGCTGGAGGTCGTTTTGGTCAGGATCATTTAAAAAGCTTTCAGTTTCTCAACACTGAGTCGAGCAAGATGTCCCCATCTGTAAAACATCTATGTTTTTAATGTAGACTGAATTCATTCCATACAGGTTTTTGTATTCTGTTGAAAAATCACATTTCTGCACTTAATTTCAAGTCCTGTATGTTCTTGCAATATTGTAATACATTTAGTTTATCTCTCAGTCAGAAATAGTTTTGCACTCTCCACTACAACAGAATATCTCTTTCTCTGTCTTTCTCCACTTGCCATGATTTCAGTAATAATAATAATAATAATAACAATAATAATAATAATAATAAATAACAACAACAAACTAATGAAACCATATACGTCAGTATTGCTTTAAAGGAAAATCCAAAGATAGAGTAATGTTGACCACTGGTGCATACAGATAATGAAAATACTGCACACACTTGAGGAGGTGTTATTGTTTTTAGGGAAAGAAAAAAAAAATCTCTTTAGCTAACAGAACCAGCTGTGGAAGAACTGTTAATGCTATTTCATATAGAACATTCGTGACCTCACACAAGAAATACGGAGAAAACCAAAAAGCAGAAAGCCCCGGAGTGGAGACTCTGGGCTTCCAACCCCATCTATAGCCAATGGAGTTTACTCACTCAAAGTGACAAAAAAAAACAAAAAAAAAAAAACCCACAAGTCTTGTTTACCTACTCTGCGTTTAGCTCTTCCTTTCTGTGGTCTGTTTTGTAAATTTGCTCATGTGTTTGTTTGGTTTTTATGAAGTGAATTGTCCTGGGTCTTATCTTAAAGGAAATGACAGTTTGCTGCTAAATGTAGTTTTTGGTATTGATACAGAGATGCATGCTGAATTTGCTTCTTTTTCAGCCTTTAGCTTTAAAGACAGCAGCCAGCAGGACCAGACCTGTTCTCTTTCCCCCTGCTCCCCTGCTCCCCTGCCTCCTCTTCTTCTACACACAAACACTACTGTTCAAAACTGTGAGTACGCATCAACCATCCAAATGAATTAGACTCTATGTCTCCCCTTCCCAAACAAACCAATGTTAAAAACCAATGATAAAAGGTTTATACAAAGTCTGCATTCCAAAAATACCATCAGAGTTTTAATGTCTTTGGTTTACCTTTACTTTTGTATCCCTGTTTGGTTTGTTTCTTATTGTAATGTGTGTTTTTAATTGTTGGTTCTTGACTTGCTGTAAAGGACCCAGTTTACTGTATGTATTGCCAGAAATGTTGTTGCCATAGCGATCGCCAAATACTGTTTATGATGCACACTTGTTAATACCATTCCCATCATCCCCTAAACCAACATTCATGTCAATAAAGTCTGTTTTGTTGCAATTTGTGTTGGCATGTATGTGTATTTGTGTGTGTGTGTGTGTATGTGTGCATGCATTTGAATATATACAGTATGTATGTGTGTGTGTGTGTGTGTGTGTGTGTGTGTGTGTGTGTGTGTGTGCGTGCGTGCGTTTGAATATATACAGTAAGTGTGTGTGTGTGTGCGAGTGTGCGTTTGTATATACACAGTAAGTGTGTGCGTGTGTGTGCTTCTATATATACAGTATGTGTGCGTGTGTGCTTCTATATATACAGTATGTGTGCGTGTGTGTGCTTGTATATATACAGTATGTGTGTGTGTGTGCGTGCGTGTGTGCGTTTGTGTATATACAGTATGTGTGTGTGTGTGCTTGTGTGCATTTGTATATATACAGTATGTGTGTGTGTGTGTGTGTCTGCGTTTGTATATACACAGTAAGTGTGTGCGTGTGTGAGCTTGTATATATACAGTATGTGTGTGTGTGTGCGTGTGTGCGTTTGTGTATATACAGTATGTGTGCGTTTGTGTATATACAGTATGTGTGTGCGTGTGTGTGTGTGTGCGTTTGTGTATATACAGTATGTGTGTGCGTGTGCGTGTGCGTTTGTGTATATACAGTATGTGTGTGTGTGTGAGCATGCGCGTGTGTGCATTTGTATATATACAGTATGTGTGTGTGTGTGTGCACGTTCGTGTATATACAGTGTGTGTGTGTGCGTGTGTGCATTGCACTTGGAGATGAGGTCTAAATTTCATCTCGCCTCAGAATGATTCCTGCACCTCTCATTATGGGGGTGGGGGCTGGGTCACCTAAAGAAAGAGAGAGAATATAACAGAGAGAGAGAGAGAGACAATATAACAGAGAGAGAGAGAGAGAGAGAGAGAGACAATATAACAGAGAGAGAGAGAGAGAGAGAGAGAATATAACAGAGAGAGAGAGAGAGAATATAACAGAGAGAGAGAGAGAGAGAGAATATAACAGAGAGAGAGAGAGAGAGAATATAACAGAGAGAGAGAGAGAGAGACAATATAACAGAGAGAGAGAGAGAGAGACAATATAACAGAGAG